>NW_027466591.1:132500-270000 GCF_050575085.1 Anarhichas minor
ATCTGATGTGACCTTCTTCCTTTGGATTCCTCTCCTCAGTGTTGGAGCTCCAGGAGGCTTTTTATTTGAATGGGGAACATGGTTAAGTGTCTGTGTGAGATCAGGCTCCCTCTGTAATTGGTGGTCTAATGAGTAGATACAGAGGAGCATTACTGCGTATTTGATGCTTGACACTTGGCAATTTCAAGTCATTACTCGCGGCGGTGTGGCCGATGAGGCGGATAAACACTGTTTTTGGTGTTTTGATGTGCGGGGGGGGGGGGGGTAATGGTTTCTCCCCAGGAGGGCCGGGGGAGGAGGACGGCAGATGGAAAGCATGGACACAAAGTTTGTTTCTTGATACCTGTCTGTCGGTAAATGTCAGGGAACTTAATTCATGTTCAAAGAGATCAAACCACTGCCGTGCTCCATGGTTCATCTGCTTTAACACCAGCGAGTGTTTGTTATTCGGATGTGGAGGCGGTTCGTTCTGTCGCACATTTAAGACGGAGGAGTTCTGGAGACGCGGGTCGTCTCTTTTAATATGAAGCGGTTCAGGGTTTGGTATCAGATCAGATCTGAACCAGTTAAAGACAGATCACTGCAACACTGAAGCAGGAAAGGTTTACGACCAATGATCTCAAGCAAACTCTCAAAACTCATTTATTAGATTTGGATTTTTGTTAGAAGGTTTGTCTGCTGGGTCGAGTGTGACATGACGAGCGGTGTGACACCGCACTGAGAAGTTGAGAATATTTAAACTTTCTAAAACAATGTTTTTTGTGGGCGACACGTCTCTGTGTGATCGTGTCCTTATTTTGTGTTCACATTAAACGTGCAACAAGATTACATAGAAAGTCGATGCAAAGACGATACAATTTGTGCTTCAATGTTAGCATAGCTTAGCACCGATCCATCCAAACTGTTTGCGTGTCGTCTTGTGGAGAAAACAAACAAAACATGAATTCAGACTTTTTACAAGTTTTTTACAGTTTATTGCAGTTGAATCACAGTAAAATAGTTTATTTTGGGTTCATACAGCCGTTCTACACGGAGGAACGGTGACGCGAATAAACACAAATGATTCCGCGAGTAACGGGACGCAAAAAACCTTTTTGCATTTGGTGTAAACACCAAAGTATTAGAGCGTCTTTTAGTACAACGGAACGCCAAGTAGAGTCATTTTCTCATAGACTTCTATAGAACCAGAGGAGTCGCCCCCTAGTGGTCACTAGAGAGAATGCAGCTGTAACACATGAAGCTCTGGCTTCACTCTGCAGAAGCCGAGGTTGCCTCTTGACTGCATGTCAGAGAAAACCAAAGAACTTGTAATTAGTTGATGTTAAATCTTATATTTCTGTTCTATATTAAATCTAGATGTGACTCCTCGGCCCCTTTAAGTCTCCTCTCTGTAATCCTGGAGAGAGTTCTTCTTAATCTGCGCCGTGACGTCCCGGCTGTGATGGAGGGCAGCAGGATGACGGTGACAGTGCATTACTTGCTAATCATGTCCCATTACTTCATTATGCCTCCCATTTATTGCCAGGATCTCCTCCTCATTATAAACCATGAATCAGAAGCTGGTGTGCTGATAAAACATCCCATTAAGCCGTGTTGGGATATTAACACACGAGAACATTTGTCTCTCTGCGGTGATGACGCCTGGAGAGAAGTCGCCTAAGGCTACAAATAATGTGCTGCCATGTTGGAGGAACGAAGATGATTAAATACATTATTAAACATATCTTTTGTGTAGAGGTGTCTGAATGTAGTCGTAGAATGTGTCAGCTGTGCTATAATCAGAGGTGTGGACATCATATTTAATGCAAAATGAATCCGTAGTATTGATCACAGGTCCTTTAACGCGCTGCTCTGTTCACTTTAAAGATGTCGAAGATCTCGATTAATCACAAAAAAATCATGCGATTAATCGCGATTAAAAATTGTAATTGTTGCCCAGCACTGATAAATATATAATGTAAGGTCCAGAGTGAAGGATCGGGCGCCATCTAGTGGTGAAGTTGCAGATTGCAACCAACTGAAACTTCTCCCGCGTGCCAATCGTGTAGAGAACGACAAGGACGTCTCTCCACAGTCTGTTTGGTTTGTCCCTTCTGGGCTACTGTAGAAATATAGCTAGATATAAACGGCTCATTTTAAGGTAATGAAAACACAAAGATTCCTATTTTCTTTACGCAATTATACACTGACGAGAATATATTTCAGAATATTCTATTTCTGCCAATAAATCTCCCTCAATACGTCACACTGTTCCTTTAAAGTAAAGCACAATAATTCTTCTTCTACTTTATTTTGTGCTCCTTTTGGCTGAAAGTCAGCGCCTCGTAAAAACACAGTTAGCAGATAACGAGCTCGTTGCTTTGGATTCTCTGACCTGACAGGAGTCAAATTAACTTTGACCAAAAGACTCTCTCCTCTGAGAACTCGCACATTTAGACACAATAAAGAACTCAATCGCCCACAAAGCATCCAACAAGCAGCCGGTCGGGATGATCGTCCTCTATTCTGGGAAGGTCTACTAGCGGTGATTAAAGTCTGAATCACCTGAAATAAACCAGAGTGAATCCTCTTGGTTGAGTCGGGAGAAAAGGTAGAAAGCGATCTCTTAAATGTGATGAAGAAAGGAGCTCGCTCTGTTTGTTTGTGGAGAACACACTCATTCATTCAAACTGCCATCAATGTCCTCTGAGGTGTGGAGCAGTAATGAAAAGTCCTGATGGACAGACTTCAGAGGACTCCTTCATGATGTGACGTTCACACGTTCACACGTTCACACGGCTCCATCTGACGAATACACACACACATGTTATTTAGCCAGCGTTTCTAAGAGAAAACATCTGTGTCATCGTTTGGATGGAAACATAACGTTTCTCTGCTTGTGTGTTGTGAGTCAGCGACGCTCTGCAGCTCCTCCACCATGACTGCATGGATAACTCTCCCGCCCACACACACACACACACACACACACACACACACACACACACACACACACACACTGTATTAAAGAGTGGTGGTAGGTCGGGCCTGCTGTTCGGGCATCTGGACTGAGTTGTTCCCTGCAGCGGCAGATGAAGAGTTTGCCTCCTCTCCTTCACATCCACAGGACAACAGTTCAGTTTTGTTTTTTATAACCAGTAAACAGGAAGTGACCATATATGGACTGAGGAGGAGTGACGTAGAGACGCTTTAGAGGCTCTTCCACCTCCTCCTTCACCTCCTCTATGACTCTGAGCTTCCTGTCTGAATGGAGCCGATCAGCTGCAGTTTGATGTTCCAGCAGTTCAAACGTTGACTTCAGAGAGGACTTTATCTCTCAAACCACCTTAATCCCGTCTCTCTCTCCCTGTTGACCTCCTCAGGTGTGCTCACAATAAATCTGAGCCTGAGATGATCAGATGTTTTTCTCTTTCATTCAACATTACCCGTTAACCGTTTCCCCTCCATCTATGAAGTGGTTTTCCGTGCTAATGAGGTCTGGGAGTCGTGGCGTGTGTGAGAGTGGAACTCTGTTCCCTTTTTAAACTCTTGTTGCTCGTGGTCGACGCTGCAGACTGAAGGGAAGGAAAGCGGCGGACGTCGCCATTGACGTGGCCTTTTGCATCAAACAAAAGAGAGACCCCCCCCCCTGGATGATGATCAGTGATCAGGAGAGGACTTCCATGGACGCCTTCCTCCATAAATTAAAATGCCGTCACATGTGTGTTAACGAGGCGTTTGCTTCAGAAGTCTGGATGAAAGAAGCACGATGTGCAGACCTGAGAGCTGCCGGTCTCACATGTGACTCAGAGCTATTTCAGCGTTTCTATTGAAATAATAATAATAATAATCACAGATCTGTGAGATGCAGCCGAGTCGTCACGTCGTCTGCTAATTAACGGACGTGTGTTTGAAGCGGATGCGAGTCAGAGGTCGTCTGAAGATCGTCTGATGATCAGTGGGCTCAGAATATCACCAGAAGTCTCCTCCAGCTGAAGACCTTCAGGACCTTTTCCTGCCTCGGCTTCTTTACACCAGACAAGATGATTAGAAAGCGAGTAAAGTCTTTCTTCTTCTCTACTTGATGGAGTGAAAACGTATTTCATATTGTTGAGCTCTGTGGAGCATTTAGCCTCTGATGTTGGTAAAAGCTCAGATTTGAGCTGAATAATAGAAGCTGAAAGAATCAATATTTCACTGGACAGCCTCGAATCTTTTGCAGCTCTTTTTCTTTTGGTCAGCTACCATCGTAAGCAAACATTTACGTCATCGACCGCATCAGACAACAGATCTCTCTGTGATTGTAGAAGTCAGATGAGTCATTTGAATATTAAAACAGATTCATCATTGTGCTCCTGTAACACTGTGGAACTCATGATGGACAGCTCTGTTTAAAGAGTACACAAAGAGATGCAGCAAAAACAAAGATATCGTCTCCTTCCTCGTCAGAACCTGCCGCCTACGTTACCCGCCGTCTTGGCTCCTGGTTGTCACCATCTGCTCCACGGTTTATTGACCCCGGACCTGTGAACCCATCAAACGTCTGACAGTCAACAGAGATGGACTTGACATTTACATCCTGGTTGTAACTGCAGGATTAACGGAGCGGTGCAGCTTTAGTTGGGGACCGTTGTCTCCGCTATAATAACGCTCATTAAGGCCCCTCGCTTGGTTTAAGGGCCGTTATTCATCATCATGTTTATTGTGGTTTTTAGGCTTTTATAGTGCATTAATAACACCAGCATCCAGCCCAGCTCTGTGCACACACACAGACCCGTAATCGTTGGATATAAATCTGAGCTGTAAATGTTTCCTGTCACATCGGCTCGTATTAGTGTTTGCAAGGACTGGAAACGGTTAGTGACGCTCCGTGTCTAACGAGGCAATTAGTCAGCTCTTAATTGGACAGAACATCCAGCGCAGCGTTGCTGTAGCAGCGCCGTCGCTCCCTGTCCGTTAGCCTGAAGGCTCGTCTGAGGGAACCAGCAGGTTCAGGTCCTTCTTACTGAGCCGACCCACCTGGGCTCACTTCAGCTCCGGCTCACACCGACATGATTCAAGAAGTCTGAGCAGACATCATGAAACGTGTGGTAATGAAAATGTTATCGTGTCAGTCTGCAAATCACAAAACACTTGAGTCGAGAGTTGAGGCCTTTTGGGCTTTCTGGTCCCTTAAAATGAGACAAAGAAGTGAAAACATAATGTGGACCAGAATGTGTATTCTCTCTCATCCCTGTAATCCGTCAACGTCTCCTCATACAACAGTCTGTATATCTCACGCAAAGCCACTCCTTCTTTTTTGTGGTTTTTCCTACAAAAAGCATGATGTTCATTTAGTACATTATGGTCCATTTAGAGTCAAACAGACCATAAAGCAGGGGATGCTTTAGGGCGGGGCTACACGGTGATTGACAGGTCTCTACCAGAGACGTATACGGCGTCTCTACGTCACTCCTCCTCAGTCCACATATGGTCACTTCCTGTTCAATGGTTGCTAAAAAACAACAAGATGGCGACGGCGACCTCGAGGCTTCAAAACATCCACAAACCAATGAGTGACGTCACGATGACTACGCCCACTTCTTATATTCAGTCTATGGCTGAGAGTCTAGCCCCACCCCTTTGAGCAGAGAGCCCCGCCCTCTCAGTAAATTGAATAACAACCCAAAGTAAAGTAAGTTACACTCCGATCAGCGTGTCTAGTTGATTACAAATCATCAGAACTGACGTCATCAGTCTGCACTAAAGATGTAGAACAGTGATGTAAGGCGGCGCTATCACTGCAGACAGACAGACAGAGAGACAGAGAGAGAGAGAGACAGAGAGACAGACAGAGAGAGAGAGAGAGACAGAGAGACAGAGAGAGAGAGAGAGAGAGAGAGAGAGAGAGAGAGAGACAGACAGACAGACAGAGAGAGAGAGAGAGAGAGACAGAGAGACAGAGAGAGACAGACAGAGAGAGAGAGAGACAGAGAGACAGAGAGAGACAGACAGAGAGAGAGAGAGACAGACAGACAGAGAGAGAGAGACAGAGAGAGAGAGAGAGAGAGAGACAGACAGACAGACAGACAGACAGACAGAGACAGACTACATTTCTTCTTTGTTGGTACAAGTTTGACCAAAGAGCAGGAGTCAGATCAAACACAGAGGAGATAAACTACGTCTGCTGATATCTCATTTTTGAATTGCAACGTTTTCACCTGACGACAGATTCAAAGATTTAAACAAACACGTGAAAAAATAAAGAAATTACAGTTAGACTTCAAAATAGATCTAAATATATTTATGTACTACACACACACACACGGACACACACACACACAGATGTGGGCATTACAATATAAGCAGCCTTGGACTCCACCGTTGCCGTGGCAACTCCTCCCAATAAGAGAGAGTCCACAAAACCAAAACACACACCTACACACACACACACCTACACACACACACACCTACACACACACACACACACCTACCTACACACACCTACACACACACACACCTACACACACGCACACCTACCTACACACACCTACACACACACACACCTACCTACACACACCTACACCCATACACACACCTACACACACGCACACACACAAACCTACACACACACCTACACACACACACCTACACACACGCACACACACCTACACCTACACACACACACCTACACACACGCACACACACCTACACACACACACACCTACACACACGCACACACCTACACACACACACCTACACACACGCACACACACCTACACTTACACACACACACCTACACACACACACCTACACACACGCACACACACCTACACTTACACACACACACCTACACACACACCTACACACACGCACACACACCTACACTTACACACACACACCTACACACACACACACACCTACACACACGCACACACACCTACACTTACACACACACACCTACACACACGCACACACACCTACACCTACACACACACACCTACACACACGCACACACACCTACGCACACACACACACACACCTACACACACACCTACACCTACACACACACACCTACACACACACCTACGCACACACACACCTACACACACACACACACCTACGCACACACACACACACACCTACACACACACACCTACACACACACCTACACACACACCTACGCACACACACACACACACCTACACACACACACCTACACACACACACACACCTACACTTACACACACACACACCTACACACACACCTACGCACACACACACACACCTACACACACACCTACACACACACGCACACCTACACACACACACGCACACACACACATCTACGCACACGCACACACATCTACACACACACACACATACACCTACACACACACACATCTACACACATACACACACCTACACACACACACCTACACACACACGCACACCTACACACACGCACACACATCTACACACACACCTACACACACGCACACACATCTACACACACACACATACACCTACACACACACACACATCTACACACATACACTTACACACTCACAGACACACACACTTACACTACAGTGAGAGAACATGCACGGACTGACGCTCATACTCACACTGGTTGCTGACCCATAATGCTTTGCAGCATGGTCTGCCCAGAGGAGGACACGCTCTCTGTCTCTGTGTTCCTCTCTGAGGTGCTGCTGATCAACGAAACACGACTCAGATCAACGAGACGTCTGTCTGTTCCTCAATGACTGAAGGAATAACTGGACCAGAACCGGTTCTGTTGACTTTGTCTTTAACTTCCTGTCTGAGGTGTGAGACTCTACAGCCGTCTGACAAACACGGACTGTTATATGATCATGTAATTAAAGACTATTTAGTTATAACAGTCATGGTGACTCATAGACTGTTTATGAGGACGTAGGCGTTGTGACGTCTCTCATCGGTTTGTGGGCTGATGTTTTGAAGCCGAGAGTTCGGCCATCTTGGATTACGGCCGTCGCCATCTTGGTTTATTTGCAACCAGTGAACAGGAAGTGACCATATCTGGACTGAGAAGTGACGTAGAGACGCTGTAGACGTCTCTGGTAGAGACCTGTCAATCACCGTGTAGCCCCGCCCTAAAGCATCCCCTGCTTTATGGTCTGTGTGACTCTAAATGGACCATAATGTACTAAATGAACATCATGCTGTATTGAAGAAGACTTGAAACTAGAGATTGAGACCATAAACTCATGTTTACAATGTTTACTGAGGTAATAAATCAAGAGAGAAGTAGAGTCATTTTCTCATAGACTTCTATACAACCAGAGGAGTCGCCCCCTGGGTTGGAGGCAGTAACACCAGCAGAAGGCATGAGGGAGGAACATGCCTCTATAGCTAGTTAACATGGTTAAAACATCTCTAAATTATGATGAAGAACAAACCTCAAGGATCCACATGATCTGTGGTGTAATGCAAACTTAGCATGTTAGAGATCACACGTCACACGCTAGTCACAGAAAAATAGAGAATAAAATATACAGAATAGCTGAAGCGTTGTTATATTTTATCACATGAAATTCAAATTTCAGTTCTAAAAATAGAAATCAGAAACACTTAAGTTGGATGTGTTGTTGACATGATGTAACAGGATTAAACAAAAACAAGATAAACCGTCTTATCTGAAAACATAAAGAAACACGTTTGATCGTTTGACTGCGATGTTTTATTTTCGGTCTCTGTCGTTAGAGACTCGTCTTCTTTCTTTTGTTCTCATCACTTTTCTCTTGTTGCTGTTGTGCAGCAGACGCTGAACAGGATCAATAGAGTTCCATCTGTTCCTCAGAGAGACGCACTTCTGTCTGTTGTCTCTCCGTCTCTGTCGACAGCAATACTTCTGCCGTCCTACCGGTTTATTATTATGAGAATTTAATTAAAGTTGAACAAAATATATTTCAGCATTTGGTGCAAAATGGTGGCTCGCTGGCCAGTAACCATAACCAGAGAGAAATCATCAGTGAAGAGGAAGAAGAGGGGTTCTTCCTCTAAGTGATGGTCCATTTAGAGTCAAGCAGACCATAAAGCAGGGGATGCTTTAGGGCGGGGCTACACAGTGATTGACAGGTCTCTACCAGAGACGTATACGGCGTCTCTACATTTTGATAAAAACATAAACTACAATGTATTTTTTTCAGTTATTGTAATAAATCTTGTATTCTTTTATGTCACATCTTCTTATGACTTATAACTGCATCGAATCTTAATTTATTCCAATTAAAATGTGACTAAAAAGGGCAACCGTGCTTTCAGTTTCGGCAACCAAATTGTGATGTCACTTTTGAAAGTTGATCTCTGGGCCGGTCGGATCCTTGACTTCCTGTCCAACAGAAAAGAGGGAGCCGGTGAATGATCCTCGTCCTCTAAACACTATTATTCATATTCTGTATACAGACGACAGCTGATGACTCAGCTGTCGTCAGGGCCCCTGTGGATGATTTTTCATTTTTTTAAATCGCTGCAAAAACTCCTTAAACTCAATTTGTCAAAAACTCAACTCCAACAGTCAAACCTCGGACGCCATCTTCCTCCCACTCAGAGCATCATTACTGAGGGCCAAGAGGTGGAATCTGGTGCTCGCTGTAAGAACCCTCGATAACAAGCTCGCTCTTCAATGTAACCCTTGAATGTCTGGTACGAGAGGTCGACCACGCCGCCTACGGAAACACACCGTGTTCCTACAAATCATTTCTCCTCATCTGTGGGCCGACCGTCTGAATATCAGAGAGGAGCCTGCTGAGACGGTGAAGACCAACAGTCCAGCAGAGTCTCTTCTGTACAACAGTCGGGTTGGTGAAGAAGGCGAATTGCATCCTGTCTCACTTCCTCTTCATCACTTTTAACCCGGGCCCTTCAGATTCCCTTCAGTCGAGATGAACCGATCGAGCTCTGGTTCCTCCTGCAGGCAGAGGGAAGGAGTTCACCCGTCAGGAGGATCAGACCTGATGTTCACGCTGATCTCTGGTCACGTGGTCTTCTGCTGAACCTGCTCGTACGTGTATGAAGGTGGATGACACTCATCATGTGCTGCTGTTCAGTTGATCGTGCTGGTTCACTGAGTAAGTTACATGTTCCAAAGGTCTTTAAGTTCCGCCACTAATTAAGAACGTCACACCGACGGGATGATGTTGTGGCTGTGACGTTACTGTGTGTGCCGACGTACAAATATCATGCGACAAAAATATGAAACCCCACACACACACACACAGCTTGTTCTAGAAGAGGCTTTAGTCCAGGTTCTCACTATAAGACTCTGGATCAATGTGACCAAAGGAGGTCCATTTAGATCCACAAGCAGACGTGAGGACGGACTCGCTCTGCACAACCGGACCGACTGTGTTAATAAAGCATGAAACCAACTCTCACACTCACTCTTCATATTTGTGAATAAATGCTTTGCAGTTTGAATAATGAAAACTGGGCTTTTGTCACTAGATTTGAGTGTTTGTAGAGACCCCCTAAAGATGTTATTCAGACTTTCAGGGGGTCTGAAGTGTCGTCAGGAGGTCTCAGACCGGTTTGAATGCTGCAGATCAATAATGCTGTCACAACCTTAGAATGACATCCATCGGAGGCTCCTGCTGGTCATGTGACTTCCTCTTTAATATTCTGCTGTTTGTTTTAGCAGCTTGACTCCAAAAACCACTCAGTTGTTCTTTTATTTGAGATTATTCTGATGTTCTGTGCAGATGTTCTGGCAGTTTTCACACCAAATTGTCAGCACCTGCAGCTCAGCCACAGCCAACATACAGAGGCCGATGTTTGGAGATCATTTGATCAGAATGGTTGTGAGGTTGTGTGAGTGTTCGTCAGAGTCCGAGTTCTCCAGAGGAGATTAGACTGTGATGTTCAAACAGGAGGCGACAAATCCTCCCGAAGCTTTCATCCCCCACGAGGTCAGAATCAGCACTGAAGGCTTTGATCAGGACATCAGACGCCATCAGCTCTCTGCTGACGGGAAGGAAAACGCACAACTCCTCAGAGAGTTCTGGAGGATTCAGTTTCTGTCAGAAGGTCCGATAACAGATGTTGCTTTCAGACAAAGCAGATCCCAAAGTCTGATCACGTACTTGTTGCAGATTGACCCTGAAACGGGATTCTCACTCTGTTTTCCCTTCATTTTACGATCGTGTGATGTTGAGACTGTTGAGCTTCGGCTGTTCGTCCGCACGTCGAAGTCTCAACGTGAATCTCTGTCTGCGTGATCGCTTACAAAGTCAAGTGAAGGACACGAGTGGACGTAAACCTGCTCCATGTGGTGCAGATAGAGGTGAACACGCAGCGACACCAGTGGAGCTATAATAAAGTTCTGTGTTCACAGGAAACTATCTGGTTTAGTTTAGTTTCTCATCACGCTTCCTGTTACATATGTCTGTTATGTAGTTAAATAGGCTGCGTGAGGTTCTGTGACCTAAGTCAATGTAAATTAAAATAAGTCAACGTTTACTGTTGTTTTCACACAGGACACAAAAAATTCAGTTTTTATTTTGGCATTTTTTATACGTTACTTCCTCTGAGCGTAGAATACAACGTATCCTCATACAACGGCTCACATAGCTGAAGAAGTTACTACAAATCTTTTACATTACAGTACATTACATATTAATGTGTCCTCACAAGCAAAACAGTTACCAACCGGTTTTTGTGCGTCCAACACGTGTCAACTTCTGCTCGTTATCCATACTGTCTTTTCAAAATAAACTTCTAACTTCACAGGAAAGAACTTAGTTAGGTTTAGGAAAAGATTGTTGTTTGGGTTTGAATAACTATGGAAGTACAACAGTTACAACAGTAAACGTTGTACTGGTCTTTCTACCTCATGGCTCTTGATGGAGAACATGTGAATAGATTTAGTGGGATGTCTACCATTTACATTTTCTTATAGTTGCTGCGAACGCTGCATGAGACATTCTGCGTCCTAGTCGTGCGTTTTCATTGCAGTCGGTTCAGACTACAAGACATAAAATGACAAAAAGCATTAATAGACGTTATTGAACGCTAAACTCGTCTCCATTCGCTGCCAGCTTTGCTTGATGCATCTTGTGTTTGAGTCTCTCTGGTTCTCCCTTCATCACACTTTCTGTGCACGCTGCCAGACTACAAACTGCAGCATCACTGGTTACAGTTTAACGATCGCTCCGCTCAATATTTCTTTATTATCCTTTTCTTCCTTGTCTTTGTGACATCACGTCTTCTCTCTGATTGGCTGAGTGCGGGACGTTTTCATTGGACTAGAAGATGGATGTTGACGGCTGGTTTTTCCCCACCGGGGATCGGAACGAGCTTCCTCTCTGTGATTTATTTTAACAAGGTTCTTAAAGTAGGCTACAGATTCCCTAATGAAGCTCCCGGGACTCTTCCTCTGACTCTCGTCTTCACCGTCTACACAGCTCCTGCTTTTGTTTTTCCTAAAGGTGAGGACCAACCCGTCGGCAGGCTAAATGCCCGACTCCCCTTTTTGGGCACCGGGGGTTTGAGAGTTAGAGCCTATTTTCCATTTATGAATCCACAGCTGTGCCGAGGCCGGCCTGTAGAAGAGCCTCTCTGAATAAATAACCTCCATCGGGAGGACGAGGAACGCGTGATGGAACCTGTTTTCTAACGTTGTGACGGGACATGAAGGCAGACCTGCTTCATGTCTCGGGTGCTCTTTTGAGGAATCGAGGCGCAAAATAAATTCACCCTCTTCAGGGAAGAATCTCCGGCATCCTCTCATGTTGGATCTCATCAGTTCTCTTTTTTTACTTTTCGGCGAATCTACATTCGTCTCATTTGACTCTCACTATGTGATCTCATGCATTTTCCCAGAATGCCATTCTGCGTCCACCAAAGGGTTGTGAACCTGTTTCAGCTCTAATTTCACCTGCAGCCGGAGATTTCCCAGTTGACAGAAAAAACATGCTTTATTCAAACCTCAACCTCTCTTGTAGCTGCAATGCATTCTGGTCTTTTTTCACTGCTCCTGTGGGTGTAGAATCCGCTCTCAGATGGATTAGGTCGGTGCAAAATGGCGGCTCTAGAAAGAAGTCCTCTCCTCTCTTTGATTGTGATGATCTGACAGAGAAGCTGACATTTACTGACAAGAGCTGCAGAAACTTCCCTGGATGCAACAAACTTATCGTCTACGTTCTCCACAGGAGGAACTAACACGACGGTAAAACCTCTAAACGGAGCCAGAGAGAGAAAGTTAGTCCTCAGTTGTCGGCTCCAACTGTTTAACTGCTGTTTTTTGGGAGGAATTTCTCCTTAAAAAAAGCGAGTCAAATGTGTTTGATGTAAACATCAGAGCGGAGGATGGAGGCCGACATCTGAGAGAGACAGATGGTCTGAAGAGCAGAGATTCTACAATTAGATCTCTTTAAAGATATTCCTCTGGACAGAACCTCCGTCGCCTGGTTCTAACAGAGGAAGGTGACACATCTCCAAGTGTCCGAGTGGTGTTTGTTGACGTTAGAGAAGACATTGTTTACTAGAATATCAGGCGATAAATCTGCTCCTGGAAGCAGAAGGTTAGCAGAAGAAAAGGAGACGTAATGAGAGTGTGTGGAGGCTGAGACGTCTCCAGATGCAAACAGCTTTGACGTGAGTTCATTGCGCTGCTTCCACAGCTGCAATGTGTTTCCTCTGCCTACAGTAAAGGAGGCCGGTGTTGTGTTCTCACCTCGCTGACCTGCAGCATCGAGGCTGCTCGCTCAGACAGTCGGCCGCTCTGAACTATCGAACGTCAGAGTTAATTGTTACGGTTATCTGATGTTCCTGAAGGGCGCTTTGAATGGACGCGGAGATAATGACGGAGATCGGTATCAGAGGTCACATCTCTTCAACACACATACGGACTCCATCCAGAGGGAGGAAGCGCCACGTTGAGCAGGAAACAGCTCTCTGGCACATGTCAACATATCACCGTCTGCTGCTGAAGGGCTCATTATTCTCCGTGAGATAGCATTAATAACACAGAGGTTTACGTTATCTGCCACCTGTCAATCACGCTCTTACGCAATATTTGGGGCACTCTTCTCTTTAATTTCCTCACTGTATGCAGATGGAGGCGATGGCGAGCGTCTCAGTATGAGACTGAGGCAGAGCTCTCCGTGTCTTGATCTGAGGCCTTTTTATTTGTAGCTCTAGTGAAGTTCATCCATAGTCTTCAAAGAGATGAACACTACAATGCTCTTATTATTCATCTCGTGCCAATAACAGGTCAACGTGTCCTCGTGTTCAACACTTCAGTTCATGACAGGAGGAGTCTCACCGATACTGACTGAATGTACTTTGAGTTAATCAATCGTTTAGCCTTGAAATGTCCGGAGCAGGTCTTAATGATCGCTTTGTTTATAATATAGAAATAAGACTGATCACGTTGTAATAGAGCAACAACGCCGTTCTTTCTTTTTCATTTGATGTCATGTAGTCTCTCCTGACTGCAATGTAAGCACTGGTTGGTACACACTGGTTGGTACACACTGGTTGATACACACTGGTTGGTACACACTGGTTGATACACACTGGTTGATACACACTGGTTGATACACACTGGTTGGTACACACTGGTTGGTACACACTGGTTGATACACACTGGTTGATACACACTGGTTGATACACACTGGTTGGTACACACTGGTTGGTACACACTGGTTGATACACACTGGTTGGTACACACTGGTTGATACACACTGGTTGATACACACTGGTTGGTACACACTGGTTGATACACATTGGTTGGTACACACTGGTTGGTACACACTGGTTGATACACACTGGTTGGTACACACTGGTTGGTACACACTGGTTGGTACACACTGGTTGGTACACACTGGTTGGTACACACTGGTTGGTACACACTGGTTGGTACACACTGGTTGGTACACACTGGTTGATACACACTGGTTGATACACACTGGTTGGTACACACTGGTTGGTACACACTGGTTGATACACACTGGTTGGTACACACTGGTTGATACACACTGGTTGGTACACACTGGTTGGTACACACTGGTTGATACACATTGGTTGGTACACACTGGTTGGTACACATTGGTTGATACACATTGGTTGTACACACTGGTTGGTACACACTGGTTGGTACACATTGGTTGGTACACACTGGTTGGTACACACTGGTTGGTACACATTGGTTGGTACACACTGGTTGAGACACACTGGTTGGTACACACTGGTTGATACACACTGGTTGATACACACTGGTTGATACACACTGGTTGGTACACACTGGTTGGTACACACTGGTTGGTACACATTGGTTGATACACATTGGTTGTACACACTGGTTGGTACACACTGGTTGGTACACATTGGTTGGTACACATTGGTTGGTACACACTGGTTGGTACACATTGGTTGATACACATTGGTTGTACACACTGGTTGGTACACACTGGTTGGTACACATTGGTTGATACACATTGGTTGTACACACTGGTTGGTACACACTGGTTGGTACACATTGGTTGGTACACATTGGTTGGTACACACTGGTTGGTACACATTGGTTGATACACATTGGTTGTACACACTGGTTGAGACACACTGGTTGGTACACACTGGTTGAGACACACTGGTTGGTACACACTGGTTGATACACACTGGTTGATACACATTGGTTGGTACACCACGCTCAGAGGAGGTGACGTAGTGTAACAAGAGGGAGAGATTACACACACGTAACAAACACAGGACTGTCACCCAGCAGACCGGCGTCCGTGTCCTGAAGTGGTGATGCGTTAGCTATAAGTTTGGTTGGTAATGTTTGTGTGTTTTCCGTACTCATATTAAGTTGTTAACATTTCACTTAGTCTACGTACTTATTTTAAGCTAAACCATGATGTTTACTAATATTTATATTGATATGTATCATGTTATTTATAAGCCCTCTCGTGAGAACTCTCTCCTTCTGGTAAGCACAGCTCGGGCTCTTTTCCTGCCTCTAAACCTGCACAAAGAGGACAAAAACAACATTAATCCTCAAAGCGTCCGCTGAGGGTGAAACGCACCTTTAACCTCTTAATGCTCCTGTGCTATTTGCACGTATTAAAATTGGGTAATTTGTAGATTTTGGAGACAAAATGTACCTTTTTTTTGTGCCAATGAAAGAGTAATTATTGGCAACTTTAGAGAGTTGCTGAACTGACAGACTGGGATATTAAATTCCAAATACAAGGAAAACATTTATACTTTGCCTCATGGATGAATGCAGTCAGATGCAAAACTTTATGAATTCACCCGTCAGTGTGAACAATAATTCAGGTAGCTTCTTATTTTCAGTCGGCGCTGACTTTCATCGGTTAAAATGACAAATGTCGCTCTGCGGCAGCTCAGATCAGCTCATTAATGCTCTCAGCCAAAGATCATGTGTGAGGGAAGAAGCTCCACCATGTGGAAACCGTACCATCTTAAGCGTTTCTGTTGGTCAAACAGAGACACCTTCTTCCAGTTAAAAGTGTATTCTCATTAATAACTGAAGCTTCTAAATGTATATAAATAAGTTTGAATCAGGACTTTCAGTATTTGGATGAAGAGGCTCATGTCAGATACATATTACATCAACATTTCAGTAATATAAGCATTGAATTAGACTCAGTATCTGCAGAAGACTCGATGTTGAAGGACGCATATCGTGATGAAGCCAAGCTGGACCTCCATTATTATGTGTGTGAAGTCTTCAGCTGCTGATCCAGCTGATGCACATCATCCCCTTCATTTTAAACGTGTGCAGAGTGAGCATTATTTATTCATTTTTTATCTATACTGTATAGTACAAATGGCACAATGAGAAAACACTGATTAAGCCTTTAAATATCTTTGATCAGCAAAAAGAAAGTTCACTTTCTTCCTCAACCTTTAAGTGATTTCTTTATGTTTTTGCAAGTGAAAAAATAATGAAAGCACAGCATGTTGAATATTAATAAGGTGCATTATGTCCTGCATAATTCAAGGGACACATGGTAAAGTCATATGGATCAATATTTTATTAGCATGTCACAACGTAGAAGCGCTGCTGGCAGAATTGGCTGCGCTCCCAGTAGCCCACTTACTGGTTGGCCCGGAGGCATTTTAATCTTTGCTCAAAACACGGCAGAAGTTTGGAGGTGTTTTGGATCTCTTGAAGGTTGTGTCATGAACGTTGTATGCGTCTGTTTTCTTTCTCTGAAGATGAAAGGTTTGTTGGAGGTGGCCATCTGGAAGGGACGGCCGCTGTCCGTCTTCTAGCCAGCGGTGATTTATCTCCAGCTGGTTTCTATTCTCCTGTGAGGGACGTCTGCCCTTTGACTCCTATTCTCCTTGTCTCTCGATTACCTCACTGGGTTTATTGGTTCGCCTCCTCCCTCCTGTTCTTCAGAGGCCACTTCCATCTTTAATAAGAGCCTCTTAATATTTCAGTCCGTCTCTCCGCATCCCGCAGAGGGGCCGAGCACTGGACCTTCAATAAAACAGCAACAAAACCTCTGGAATTCAAAGCACATGTGGTCACAGAACTTAGCTGTCAACAGATAATGAATTTAATATCATTTAGTATAATATCATTCCTTAAAGAATTAATGTATCAAAACAGTTAAGCACCAAACTAGAAAAGTGGAGTGCAGATCTCTGCCAGTTGTGTCTGTAGCGACCACTTCTGTATTGTGTGATTTAAATAAATACAACCCTCACAAAACAAGCAGCGATGCACACAGGCAATCAGCTCAATGTCCTATAATACGCGTCGTACCATCTTGCCAAGACCAAAAACGCACTAAACTCACCCAAATGTCTGCCCGCGTAGCAGCAGCTGAGTGGCGGCGAGGTACTCAGCAGGGTGTGGACCGGTAGCTCCGTTAGCTGTTAGACAAACACATCGCAAACTGTTATCCCCTCAAACGTGGTGTCGGAGATGCACTCAGCTGTTTTATCACTAGTGAACCCGACCGGTCCTGTGTTTGTTTGACTGAATCTTGGTTCCACATGTGAAACATAAATTAACAAACATCCCTTTGTCATTTTGAAATGCCTTCATTATTATCTCATCATTTTATGTACATAACTTCCTGATGAAATCTTAAATCACTGACTTTTATACCTGAATTACTTCCATTAAATTAAAGTCCAAAAAAGCACAGGTAGGTTTCCTCTCCTGTTGAAGACTGCACACCGTCTCCTCAGCCGGCGTGTTTTAAACGTGTTTGATTTCATCACGCTGAGCTCGTTGGAGCTCGTTGGAGCTCGTTGGAGCTCGTCCAGTGTGAGGCCGCCCGCCACTCACCAAGACAGATCTGACAGCGATCCAGGCAGCAGCCAGCGGGGGTTTGACCCTAAAATAAAAGACCAAAAAAGAAATCATTCAGATCGTTCTCAGCTGGTTTTTATCTGCAGAGAGTCTCACTTTCAACGACTTGACTTCTTCAATGTATGATGCATTTTGTATTCCTCCGCGTCGGCGACAGAGTCATCATATACTTCCATCATAATGTTTTAAACTCTAAACTTTAAACATTTGAAGAGGCGCCTAACCAGATGCCAATACTTATGACGAGACAACTTGACACGCTGCTGAGATGCATCTCAGATGAATCTTCAGGTTCCCATCTTTTGGATGATGTACTATGGTAACTTCCTGCTATCTCCCCCAAAGATGCCCTGTCTCCCCCCTGAAACATGGTGAGGAGGAAGTGGAAAGAGGTTAAAATAGATGTGAGACAATGACAGAACAGCTAATCGCCAATGATTCAGACAAATGTGTCATTAACGTCACACTCCAACTGACAGCACTTTCATATTCCAGCCTTTAATTACCAATCAGGGCTCTGCAGTCGCTGTTAAGATCCTGAAAACAAACCATAAAACACAGCTACACATTTGCAGTTTGTTTTCCAATCCTTTAGAAATCAACTGTTTGTCAATTCATGAGATGAATCATGTCTCTCATTGCAGAACAAAAGCAGCCTTTGAACACGGTGAGGTAGCTGAGGTGGGGAGGTTTTATGATGAGGAGGTAGAAGAGATGCTGAGTTTATATCTCCGTGAGCTCTCTGAACGCTCCACCAGCTCACCGCTGAAGATGAATCACCCTCTTCTGCACTTTGTATGGCTTTAAATGAGCTGCTGTAAAACTCTCACAGTGTAGCTTTAAACACTTATTGACAATAGCGACCCGGCTCGACTTGGCGTGCTGCAGTGTGTTCTCTGTGAGCAGATTCGTCCGGTGATGAATTCGGGTCATTTTCACCGCAGGATGGAGACGGTTACATTCCAGCTCGATGTCCGCCCAATGTTTTCTCATCTGTTTTTTTCCGGCGTTAAGAGGAGATTGATGGATCTATTTTCTCTCTGAGTCGCCCGTCTTGTCATCTGTCGGGGAGTGACTCCCCGACACAGTACACTGCACTCAATAGGAGGGGAAACGACCGTCTGGCCTCCAAAAAGTACACCTTGGAGCAGATGAAGTCCGGCAAGTCATTATGTCATCGATCCCCGGAGCATTTAACCAGCGGGCAGAACTCACGACAGTCCAGACTGTCCCATTGATCACTCCGGCCTGAGGTTACATGAGGTGACAAATGGAGCGACCGAGGCGTCCTCCGGTCTGGACGGGTGGACGGACATTCAGGCTGCTTCTCTTCTCATGCGTGGACGTCAGAGAACAGAGGGGCGACTCAGATTGATTGAAGAGAAACATATCGGGTCAAGTCTGACGACGGCTTAGAAACAAACAACCGCCAGTCATCAGAATAGAAAACATTTAGCAGGGAGGGCCTGGGGGACGTCTACCAGACATCAGCTCAGACTGGATGTGTTCAAACAGATGTTGGAGTTGACCCCCTTGTCTTTGTGTTAGAGGACAACTGTGTCCCTAAATCCAGTAAATTGGGATTTTGAACATTTATAATTTATATTTTTTCATCATTACTGGCAGATGTAATGTCACATGGCTGCGATTTTCAGATTGATACCAGAAAAAATTGCGATCGGTTGAGTGTGTGTGCATCTCTGTGTCTGTCCTCCTGCTGCATGCTCAAGGACCTCTCGTGGTTGCGTTGACTCACACGTTCTCAGTACACCTTTTATGACGTGTTGTAGACCATAAACTCATGTTTACAATGTTTACTGAGGTAATAAATCAAGAGAGAAGTAGAGTCATTTTCTCATAGACTTCTATACAACCAGAGGAGTCGCCCCCTGGTGGGCACTAGAGAGAATGCAGCTTTAAGACATGAAGCTTTAGCTTCACTCGGCAGAACCCCCAGCTGGAGTGTGTGCTCCCTTTTAATGTTTTGGACGGTGCGTTTGGCTAACAGCTAACAGCTAACAGCTAACTGAACTACCAGGACACAAACTGCTGAGTACAACGGGCAGCTTTGTGATTTTAAATTAGTTCTTTTTACGTGTCTCATACATAACGTTGAGCCCATTGCCTGCATACATCGCTGCTTCTTTTTGATTTTGAATGAATGAAGTATGTCATTGGAGTCTGGACGGAGGGGTTAGCCAGTTCTAGGTTCATTCGATCACACATTACAGCAGTGGTGGCTGCAGACACACCTGCCTTAGACCTGCCCTCTACTGAGAGCACCTCTCTACTTTGTTCTGGAGTGTGAGTTCTGAAGGGCCACATGGTGGATAGAGCTCCCCTCAGGACTTTAGCTTCCGTCCTTTTGTTCCACTGGTGGTGATTTTCATCCATCCGATGATTTCTTCTCTGGTGTGTAATGAACACCTGCAGATTTTTCTCTGTGCTTTTGAAATGTTCAGCCCGACTCAGAACAGCCTCCGGCCTGTTGATCAGTCCGGCCCTTCCTCCCCGTATGAGCCGTCCAGGTTCCTGTTTCGCTGTCAAAACAGCTGCGTGTTCTGGGCTTTCAGCGTTGCTTCCTAGTCGGCTCTTTTGGTTTATCAGTAAATGATTGATTTTCTCCGTCTGTAGTTTGAGACAGACATCAGAGATGCTGGTTCCCTCGGCTGCTTTGTGTCTGTAGAGGCCTCTCTCATATCACTCTCCCCTGCTGAGGCCGCAGAACGACTCGTGTTCAGAGACGCCGCTTCTGTTTGAACACAGAGAGAACGGTCGCGTTGACTTCTGTCTATATTTAGCCGGATTCCTACCAATTAAATTGGGGGGATTTTAGAGGATATGAAGGAATAGTTTGATCTCTCAGACTGTGACAGTTAAGTCATCGTCGGGATGATCTTCTCAGCCTTTAAGCCTCCCGTCATTGATTGGAGTCCTTTCTGTTGTGTTTTCAGGCCGATGAGCTTTGTTATTACAGATCTACAGCATCGTAGTGAACAGAAGCTGAATCCTGAACAGATTACAGTAAAGCTTGATTCATGCTCGCTGCATCTGTGAGGGTTGGGCAGTCTCACCATTAGACTCGTGGGTTTGCATTTCCAATATCTTCTTACTACGCCGACGAGGATGGTTGAAGAACATTGAGAGCTTTAAGGAGAACCCTGTACGAGTTCCTCATACATCAGTCTGTATAATATCTTGGTTGGACTCATCCAGCTCCTCGTGTGGCTCTTGAGTTCTCTATATGTCCTTGTGCATGATTATGTAGAGACCATACAACAGTTATAAGTAAGCACAGTTTGAACCTCTCTCTCTTGCTCTTGTGTTACACAACTATTCGTGTCTCTTCTCAACAACCTACAGACTCTCGTGTATTTTTAAAACAGTTATTGTTCTGCCTGAGAAGCTCTCTCTCGGCTCGGCTTCACACTCAGTGGGCTGCAGCCACTTCCGCCCGCCAGCTACTCATTCACGACCACCGCCTTCTGTCATTGGTCCGCTGCAGCCCTCCCCGTGTCAACGCTTCCAGCGAGGAATCATTGCGACTGAAGCACTCTCCTCCGAGCCTCGTCAGACTGAGCAGACCAGCTGAGATAAGTGTTGCCAGTCGGCCTGCTGAAAATCGTCAGATCTGTGCTTTTAGAAAGCTTTCATGGCCAGACGCATGTGTACACGGTCCTGCAGAGCTGAATCCACCCACAGCTGAAGGCATAAATAGATCCTTCAGAGAAGCTGTTGTTCTCAAAGGAAGAGACTCGTTTTGTTGTGATTTATTCCCAATAAACAGGTTAAAAGGAGGCAGAAATAACTACATAAGGATGCTGATTTATAAAAAGTCTGAATTCATGTTTTGTTAGTTCTCTCAGCAGGACGACGAGCAAATAACTTAAATACTTGTTTTCTGACTGGAGCTCTGATCGATCAGTGCTATGCTAAGCTAACGTTGTAGAAATACATTTATACACGTTTCGTCTGGTCTCTCTGCTGACATGAGGTATCGTAGAGCTCAATATATAAAATACATAAACATTCTTCCTCCATTTCTGATTGAACAGCGTCAGGACGTCAGTGATGACAGGAGGAGAATCTCAACGCCCACGCAGGAAATCTTTCGCTCAAGTTGAAATATTTCCCCTCGTTTGCGTCTCTGTATGTAACCGCTTTGGGAACACAGCATCACGGTGGTGTCACCTCTCCCGACTGTTGGCCGAGCGGTAACGAGCGGCGCTGACTGCTCACAACAACAGAACCTCGTCTCTTAATCTTCCTCTAATCTTCCTCCCTCGACCTCCGGCTCCCGGCTCTAATCGCTGCACGAGGAGGAAGCCGGTGCTTTTAAATGAAGCAGCTTACTGGGTGATTAGGAGAAGGTAAATTATTCATTCCAGAATGTTGTAATCATAGAGCGAGCCCTTTCAGGCGGAGGCTGAGGGAGTTCTGGGTCCCGCTCTCCCGGAGCGAGACCCAGAACTCCCTCAGCCACGAGGAAGCGGAGAGATGAAAGCAGCCACAGAGAGGTCAGGGAGCCGTGCAGATCTACAGGTAATGAACTACAGGCTCCTCCTCCTCCAGGAGGCTTCTGGTACGACGCTTATTGATGCAAAGCAACGAGGCATCAAGATGTCATCTCTTGGCCGCGGTGGAAACATCTGATCCCAGCAGCTCGCTGTGGGGAGCTGTGGTCAGAACCCCTGCCGGCGGTTACATCGGTTGCTGGCTGGGTCACGGGAGATTTCCTTCAATGTTTTTCAGACCCGAGGGTGTTTTTATCTTAGTTTGTTTGTGTGAAAGCTGCTATCGGACTCAGGTGGGGGTCCAGAACAGTCTCTGATACTCTGGTGTCTGCATCCAGTGGAGCTCTGATTCAACCAGTTACCTACGAGAAGTAATGTTTGAGGACATGATGAGTAATTCTTCTAAAGAAGTTCTATAATCTGGACAAACTCGTTTATGACGGCGGTGAGAAGGACACACTGAGCAGGCTTTGGCCTGGAGGTAAGGCGTGTTGTCCTTCAACCAGAGGATCGGCGGTTTGATTCCCGGCTCCTCCACTCCACCTCGATGTGTCCCTGGGCATCACTTCATCCAAGCCTCCATGTCTGGAATGAAGAATTTGCTGAGATTGAAACACTGAATCTCTGAATTGACTGCATGTCTCCGTGAGGATGTCCCGAGTCAAACCGTAGCAGAGCCGAAGGAGAACAAAGAAACATCTGCAGGAAGTCGTTCATCAGAGAACGGCTCCTGCTTCTCTACTGGAAACAACCTCGTCTCTCAACAGACTCTGGATCTGCTTCAGTCTGTCTCCAGCGGAGGTTAAGCGAGCGCTCTCCATCTGCGACTCTCCATCGTTGAACCAATAATACAAAGCTCAGGAACCAAGATCACCCAAAGTCAGCGCTGTTGTTTTAGTCTAATGGGTGAGCGGGAGAATAATTACCTCCGAGGCTCAGGAGGATCTGCAGGAGGAGAGCTGGATAAATGTGCTTCTGCTTCTTACTCACCGCGAGCCTGGCCTGGATTCCAAATGTTTGTAATGGGGGTAATAATTCATGAGAAAAATAGTTTTGCTTTCCCGCCGAGTTCATTTTACCCGCTAACGTGCAGCAGAGAAATGGGACGTTTATATATTTATATTTTTAAGAGCAGGAAGCGTCGTAACGAGAGGTATTAGTTCCCTTCAGCCGGGATCGTTAGGCCTGTTCTCACGGATTATTAGCGGGAAATGAAAGAGGAGGAATTGTGGCGGGTAAACACCGGTGATGTAATGGTATATTATAAAAGGACTAGAGATATGACTCTGCTGGGACCCAACGTGCAGTCGGAGCTCATTAAGCTCGGCTTTCTTTGATGAGTCCGTCGCCGCCTCGTCATCACCTTTGTTGTCCTCCGAGAGGAGCCGTCCTGCAGCAGACGAGGAGGCTTTGTTTAATTTCCCTCCGTCGTCGAGTAGCCGAAGACGCTCTCACATCGGCGGTAGACGTGTGAAGCGGATCCGGTACCTCGGGGGTCTGGATCCTGCTGCTACAGAAGAGCCCATTGAGTCACAACCTTAACGAGCAGCGGCTGATCGTAGAGACATTCCAGCGTGTGAAGCTCTCCCCACAGAGCATCTCGCTGCTCTGCTTCTTCTGACTCTCTGCATGGTAATTGTGACTTTGGTTTATTTCGAGGATGTTTTTAACTGCACGTGTTCAGTCAACCGACTGTCAGACATTAGAGGAGGACGACTGGTCGTATGTGAGGTTCTGTGTGGAGTTAGGATGGAAGGATGAACCCGCGGATATCATCACTCAGCTGCAAAGTATATGATTCAATTAAAGGATTAATCATAAGAACTCAAATCTGTTTCTTAATTAGCTGAATAAATTAAGTATTTGCAGTAAAAATGTGCTGAGTATCAGAAGTCTAAGTATTATTGTTTGATAAAACACTTTGTCACGAGTTAAATGGAAAGAATCAACAAGGAAGAGGAAGAGATGGAAGGAGGAAGAGGAAGAGATGAGGGAGGAAGAGGAAGAGATGGAGGAAGAGATGAGGGAGGAAGAGGAAGAGATGAAAGAGGAAGAGGAAGAGATAAAGGAGGAAGAGGAAGAGATGAAGGAGGAAGAGGAAGAGATGAAGGAGGAAGAGGAAGAGATGAAGGAGGAAGAGATGAAGGAGGAAGAGGAAGAGATGAAGGAGGAAGAGGAAGAGATGAGGGAGAAAGAGGAAGAGATGAAAGAGGAAGAGGAAGAGATAAAGGAGGAAGAGATGAAGGAGGAAGAGGAAGAGATGAAGGAGGAAGAGGAAGAGATGAGGGAGGAAGAGGAAGAGATGAAAGAGGAAGAGGAAGAGATAAAGGAGGAAGAGATGAAGGAGGAAGAGGAAGAGATGAAGGAGGAAGAGGAAGAGATGAAGGAGGAAGAGGAAGAGATGAAGGAGGAAGAGGAAGAGATGAGGGAGGAAGAGGAAGAGGAAGAGATGAGGGAGGAAGAGGAAGAGATAAAGGAGGAAGAGGAAGAGATGAATGAGGAAGAGGAAGAGATGAAGGAGGAAGAGGAAGAGATGAAGGAGGAAGAGGAAGAGATGAAGGAGGAAGAGGAAGAGAGATGAGGTCAGGAGGCTGAAACAAAGGATACAAGGAAGGAAAGGGGGCAAGGAAGCACAGCAGGGAGGTAGGAAGAAAGCAAAGAAGGAAAAAGAAAGATAGTAATGTTTTTATGATTTTTAATAAATGAAGAGCTGCAGACAGGTTGAAGCCCGACCAATAAACCTAAAAGCAGTCCAATTTAATCTTTGTCTCAAGGGACAGGAAGTCAATTTAAAATACTCACTAGAACGTTTTTAACCGTCAAATGTAAACTTGCACACAGTCGCTAAAAACCCCAAATCCTCTGTGACCAGTGACCATGAAACACTTCTCTCTCAACTGTGGGACAAGAAAACCTGCAGAGCTGCACTCGCGTTACTTTCCTTGAATAGATGAGTGATTTCCTACCTGAGGAGCGACTGATCATCCTGTGAGTGATGGTCAGAGACACACATGCATCATCATCATCATCATCATCATCATCATCATCATCGTCATCGTCATGCAGCTGATCGTAAAGTCTGCTCGTCGTGCTCGGGATTAATGAGCAGGCGTGTTTTTTTGTTGTTTTTTTGTGAGGAACATCATCTGCGAGTTAATCCCGTCTGCAGCGGAGCAGCGCCCACCTCTGATTGGCTGTCGCTGAAGGACGCAGCACAGATAACCCACAATGTGATGCCCACCGCCTTTATTATCACCATCCATTCTGATAACGCAGCATCTCATTCACTGCGCGTCACTCGGGGATGAATGGAGCTGTGCGGGGGGATATCACCGGCTTCCTGCGCAGACGTGAGAATAATCTGCAGAATGCATGACTTTATAATTTTAACGTTAATTAGATTAGTCACAGCGACGAGAGATGGGACACTATATAATGTGATCATCAGATTCAAATAAGTAATGTGCTCGCTGATGCTTGTCTTTAGCGCTGCTGGTGTGATCCTATAGTAGAGATCGTAGTGCGGTTGGTCCCCTGAAATACCTCCACTAACTGTTGATAAGTCTAAAGGCCTTTAGACAACGGGAGTCTAGGGCTTTGTCCTCTTGGTTCGGACCAGGTGCCAACCTCCAGGTCTGTAGAGTGAAGCCAGTGCTTCATGTGTTAAAGCTGCATTCTCTCTAGTGTCCAGCAGGGGGCGACTCCTCTGGTTGTATAGAAGTCTATGAGAAAATGACTCTACTTCTCTCTTGATTTATTACCTCAGTAAACATTGTAAACATGAGTTTATGGTCTCAATCTCTAGTTTCAAGTCTTCTTCAATACAGCATGATGTTCATTTAGTACATTATTATTATTATTAAAATGTTAGTCCACAAACCAATGACGTCATGATGACTACGTCTACGTCTCATTTACAGTCTGTGTATTTGTGTTATAAATATATTCACAACCTGATTGGTTGATGTCTTTATTCGTCGTGCGAAAGCTCTGAAAAATGGACCTCGTTCCAGAAAAAGATGATGCTGTTCTTCAATATATGCGTTCTGTATTAAATGACAAAAACAATGATTTGAAAAGAACATATATTGACATGCGAGTTAATCTTACGAGGAACAAATACCTGGGATGTTGGTCCGCTTCATGATCGCCAATTAATTTGGTGACTTCCTGACCTTCGCTGTAGCTGCAGACTACCATTGAATTATCTGAGCGCATTCATGATGAACCTTTACATTTTCAACACATGAGCTTTTTCCTTGCACCACACTCAGACCTACATATTTAACAATTAAGAAATTTAAAAAAATCTGCTAGTTGATTTCCCACCAAAACTCTTGTGGATATTCATGGTGCCCAGATGATTAAAACCCCCGAACCTCCTGCAGCATCATCATCTTCAGACCAAGATCCAAACTTTCCACACAAGACATTTCAAGATAATCTCATCACCGGATTGCAGAGAAACATGCGGAGCTCATTCATGCTCCTCAGATGAAACCATTTATGATTTTAAAAACATTTTGACCTTTTGTTGTTAGTGTGATTCTCAGGACACACGTTACACGTTCAGTCCCGTTACTACTGAACCTCTAAGAGAGTTGTCATGATGTAGATTTGTGCGTTCAGGTCTTCTGGGGTTCAGTGAACTCTGCGATGGCTCCCGATGCGTTCGCGTTATTGGTTTTCCTGACGAGGCAGATTTCAGTCCCGGTTTCAATTTCACCGTGTGGATTTAATTCAACCTGCCAGTTTGTGTGTGTGGCGCTGCGTAGAAAACTATTTCTGTTCGAGACATCCCCCCCCCCCGCCCCACTGGATCTGACGCGACATATTGTGTGCGCGCCCTCAGCAGTGAGCGATTACTCACTTGGAGGAGCCTTTTTTCTTGTATCGTCTTTTATTTTTTGACAGAGTTTGAAAAGAGATTCTCCTGTTTGTATTTAGTTTGCTGAGGATTACACGTTGACATTTCATTCCATGAACCAGAGTTGAACCCAGAAGCAGAAGTGAGGCAGGAAAAAAAAAGCCTGTAAAACGACAAGTCATCTCCTTTTTTATATAATCCTGCCTTTCCTCACGCAGCCGCTCCCCTAAATACCCAGAATGCTCTTCAGCGTAGACGCAGCAGACTCTCTAATGAACTCCAGGTCCGGGGTTATCTGGTACGGGGAGAGGACAGCACATCAGTAACATCGGCGCTGTGAGGCGTCGGCCGCTCTCGTTCACTGTCCTTTTTGGGACCGAAACTACTTTGTCCTGGTTTTTGTGGTCCATTTGTCTCCCCCCCCCCCCACCATCCATATTGATGCGAGGCGCTTAACAAACGAGCCCAATAGTTGCTGAGCTGTTCCCTGCGATGGCGGCAGCGAGCAGGCGGCATTGTCTCTCCAGGGTCACACCGGGGGAAGAGAGGATGGCTCGGGTTGCTGCGGTTCTTGCTGACCTATTCACTACCCGCCTCTAATGGGTCATATTTTAGCTCCCGTTGGCGGTGACAAATGGCCGTGCTCTAAAAGCCCTGTCCAAGGTGCTGAAACTCGGTTGATCTATGACTGAGTCACGCTGATAAATGCCTCCCATCTGTTTGCACGTGATGCCGATTCATCACCCACGCTGAGGTTTGTGTTGGGAATCCATATTGGATTTTTAATGAAAGGGAATATAATGCAATTCAAAGTCAAGGGGTTTCCAATGTCCTCGCTCTTTACACACACACACACACACACACACACACACACACACACACACACACACACACACACACACACACACACACACACACACACACACACACACAGTTTGAGATTGCATTGCATTTCCCTAACAGTGTTACAGCACCTGCCTTGAAGGGCAGCTGCTGTAATTGCGTTTGTCTACAGCAGACCTCACACATTCTGCTGCTATGGGATTCGGACACGAGATTTATGAACCGCATCCACACAAATTAGTATTTTTGCATTTCAAAGAGTTTAGTTGTTTTGTTGTAAAAGAATGTCCAAATGTAACAAGAACAGATTGTAGTTATAAGACACCACACAGGTTTAATGAAAAATGTATTCGTTCATAAAATTGTTTCCGTTATAGTCGACTTGATTGTACACTAGACTAACAATATCTTTTTTTATAAACTATCTTCGCTCGGCACCGTTTTAATGTAACACAGCAAAGAAAATGCTTTTTTTTCTTTTCTTTTTTTTTTGCAGACATCAAAGCCGTCTTCAGCAAAGTATTTAAGACAGAATAGTTCCTGTGCTGTGCTTCACTCTGGTTGCACTGCATGAATGACCAGTAGCCATGTAGATTATAGTCAAGAGATCTGCCTGATTAAGCTTATAATGACAGTTTAAGATACAAAATAGTCTCTGCTTTTCGCCATTGATGTAAATGTTTGAGAATGTTCCTCTGATGCCGCCCAGCTTCAGTCCCAGTGCAAAATGTCCCATCAAACGTCTTTGAAAAGAGGGCTCGTAAATTACATTGTCCAGCGTCCATCACTCTCCATCTTCGCTTAATTCCAAAGTGCTCTTACAGACAAGGACATTCCTTACATGGAGTCATCCAGTAAGTCTATTACAGTGGCCCTCACCTTGATCCCAGACACACCGAATTCCAGGAAAGAAGAAGATGATGAGGAGGAGCAATGAGTGCTGGCAATCAGCAGGGTCTCAGCCGGGTCTGCTATCAGTTTCCTGTAAAACACTTGGCTATACAGAGATGTGTAGATGATGGAGCAAGCCACGGCGACCACGATAAAAAGCACAGCACAAGAAGCCATCACGAGACCGTCCCAGTTCTGGGTGTTCCCTCCCGGGGTCGCTGCTGCCTCCTTTGTGGTCACATTGACACAGTCCTTGCTGTATCCAGGCTGTGCTGCAGTGACCTGAACGCAGACCCGGTAGCAAGTGGAGGGCTTCAGCCGTTTGATGTGGTACTCTTTGACATCAGCGGGGAGCCTGGCTGTGAATGGCATCAAGAGGTCGCTGCTGCCGTGGGCTAAAATTGACCATTTTAGTTGTGATACCAAACCCCCCGTGCTCTCCCAGGAAACCCTGACAGAACGAGACTGGACAGAGGTGACGTACACCTGTAAAGGTTGATTTGAATGCTGGGCGGCGTATCCGTCCACAGCGACCATCACAGATTTGAGGTCTGCCCCGACGAGATTATGGGCGATGCAGGTGTATGATCCTGCTTCCTGCTCCGTGGCATCGTAGAGGTCAAAGGTTCCCTCGGGGTGCATGTAGTACTTATTGGACACGCTCCCGGGTAGCATCCTGTCACCCGACGGCGTCACCCAGAAGATCTCAGGCTCTGGTTCTCCGAACGCCCGGCAGTGCAGCGACACAGACCTCCCTTTGCTGACGTCGACCCGAGCCGGGAGGCTCCCGGGCGAGATCAGAGGAAGGCAGATCTCCGTCATCTCCCTGAAGTGCACCTGTCGGACGTGCTGGCCTTGGTACTCCGGAGGCTCCACGCAGAACAGGGAATCAGGCTCCATGAACCGAACGGCGGTCCGGTTCATGTTGACCCAGCGGATGACGCAGTCGCAGCGGATGGGGTTGCTGTGCAGGCTGACCTCTCGCAGGTTGGGCAGGGCGTCCATGGTGCCGCGGTGGAGCGCGCTCAGAGCGTTGCTGTTCAGCATCAGAGTCTCCAGCCTGGGGAGCTTGTAGAAGGCCCTGGGGTGGATGTAGGACAGCCGGGGATTGTTGGTGGCCTCGATTTTGGTCAGCTCCGGCAGGTTGTTCAGGGCAAAGCTGTCGATGGACACGAGCTCCGGCATGCTGTTGATGCCGAGCTCCTTGAGATGCATCATGTCCATGAAGTCGCCTCTCTGGATCCTCTCGATGGGGTTCTTATTCAAATCCAGAAACTTTAAATTCCGCACTCTTGTCAACGCAGCTCGTGGGACTCGATTGAGCAAGTTGTCAAAGAATGAGATGCTCTCCAAATTCTCCAGGCCATCAAGAGCATTGTCCGGCATTTCAGTCAAATTCATCTTGGCAAGCACGAGGCTCCGGAGGTTCGCCAGGGGTTTAAAGTTCATGTCTGACAGCTCAATGACGGGGTTTTCTCCCAACATCAATATCTCCAGGTTGGGCAGATGCTGGAACCACTGGCTGTTGATGCTTGTCAGTCGATTGGAATTGAGATGGAGCCTCAGCAGCCGACTCAGGCCCCGAAATGCTGCGGGGTTAATGGAGAAAATCACGTTGTGGTTAATGTAGAACTCCTGGAGGTTGGGCAAGGAAGCGAGGCAGCTGTCAGACAGCTCCTGAATCCAGTTCTCCTCCATGTGGAGCGACAGCAGCCGGGGGAGAGACCCCAGACAAACATCGCTCACAGAGGAAATGTTATTCTGAGACAAGTCGATTTCAGTGATGTTGGCCAAGTATTCCAAAGTTTTCTCCACTTTAACGATGTTGTTTGTCTGCAGCAGCAGCACCTGTGTTTCCGAGGGGAGCGTCTCCGGCAGCACCGAGAGGCCCAGGTCGTTACAGTCCACGGTGGCAGCCTCGGCGTAAACAGAGCTGGGCGAGAACCAGGGTCGTACCTCACATCGACACAATGCTGGGCAACGAGCGGCCCCCTCTGAGGCCAGAACAAAAGCAGCCAGAGACAGCTCAGCCAGCAAACAAGCCACAACTGCTGTCTCCTTCATCTTGCCCCCCCTTGTATTCCCTTCAGCCAGTAATTGGCCCTTATGGAGTCAGCTGTTAGCGCCGTTAACTTCACAAATAAAAGCTCATTTGTTAATGCAGCGAGACAAGAGTGGATTTCCCACCGACGCCTGGTCCCCCCGAAGCGTTCTGGTCCCTGTTGCCTGTTCCAGCTCTTGGCAAAGAGAGGCAGCCTTTTTCAGTTCGGTCCGTGCCAGGTTGTCATGCGCGCCGGCGATATGTCACGGTCGGCGTATCCTTCAGGGAGCGGCGCTGTGCGGCAGAGGGGCGGTTGAGGGATGCTGTGGCTCCGGCTGGGGACAAATCGCTCTGCCTTCCATCATTATTATCCTCCCTCGCTATCACCCTGTGTCAGTTTCCATCTGGGGAGACAGGAGAGAAAGAAAAGTCCAATTTAACACCTTGCGGAAGAGCCGTGAAGGCATATTGACATTTGCGAATATTGAAACTTATTAAGCCTTTTTCAGCCTCATTTGATTTTATCGCTCTCCTCGCACCGCCGGGATTGTAAGTTATGATTAACATGACTGTGTGTTTCCTGACAGGTTTGAAACAAAAACAACGGTATGTTTGAGTCTCTCTGTACGGCTGAAGGGCGAAAGAGCGGACTGATGGTTTTATGTTTTTATTTCTATTTCAGTCAGAGCAGTAACATATAAAGTGTCCTAGAAAACAAGGAGCTCTGAGATGATGCTCCAGAGTTTGTTGATTCAAGAGGGAAAACAATGCATGTTCCCCCCGTGTTGTAATTAACGAACCTCTCTCCTGCTGTGAACACCTGTGCACACTTATCAATGCACCCACACAAGACAACAGCCCGCCACACACCACCTCCAGGGTCTGTAGAGGCTCCCGAAATATCTGTGGAGACGAGCTCGCCGCGGCTCTCGAGCTGCTTTTTTATTGCATAATTCATGAGGCGCCGAATCAATGTTGTTGGTGCAGGTGACAGGCCGACGGCGGCGGGGCTTCTTTTTTTCTGCTTATGTCGACTGCACATATTGACGTTTTGATTAATTTGTGACCTTGAGTGCAGAAGCCACCGCTGAGTGTACGACAGTAGATGAAGCTGTGAGCAGCTGATGAGGACGAGCTGCATACATCAGCCTATTTATGGTTCCTCTCTCACTTCATCCTCACAGAAGAAGAACTAAAGTATGACAGTGTTGACCCAACTGTTTCCCTTCAGATACTTTTACTAATACTGCTCAAGCACATATACTTAAATATACATATTTAATAGAAAAGGCCTGTATTAGATATCTTGTTTTTTGAGCTTAGTGACAAATCCCACTTATTTGGCTCTGAGGTGGTGACGCAGGAACAACAGTGAGGCTCATTGATGTGTTAATAGCAGAGAAGAAGAAGAGATACGAGGCTTTGATACAAAAACAATACTTCTGAGGTACCTGTGCTTCACTTAAAGGGGGAAGGATTGGTGGAGCCCTTTGAGTAGTACGACCACAGTGAAGAAGTAACCTGGTGTTGTTATCGTGCAGGAGATATTCTTTGAGTAGTACGACCACAATACTTCCCCAAACCAAAGTAGTGTTGGTTTGTCTGCTCAGAAAATACTCATATTGGTCGCTTTCATGTAGTTTGGAGGACTTGTCAGCGAGACACTGTACATAAGCACAGTAACACATTTGGAATGGTGTTCCTTTCACTCCAAACTACTATTCTGACAGTTTTACTTTTACTTAAATATGATATTTAATGCAACACTTGAAATGGAGCATTTGGGGGATTACACCTTCTACTGACGTTAAGAACACTTCTACGTGTTTCCATCAATGTATTTCTATGATCTTTTTGAAGTACCGCATTGAAGAAGCTGTATGGAAGAGCAAAGATTTGATCAAACTTCAAAGTTCAATTGATCAGATATATATATGTATATATGTATATGTGTGTGTGCTTACTGGCAGATTACAGCCATGGGTAAAGAGTAGCCTGCAGCGCTAACATGTGATGGAACTACACTTTCCTTAGACTTAGTTCATTGGCTCCAAACCAGTTGATGGAAAGGCGTTTCCTTCTTTACTTTCTTTTTTGCGACATTTGAAAAGAGTTCCCTTAAAGATGTGTCTGCGATCATCTGAGTGAAGCACCGTTAACGGTTACAGGACAGGAACGTTACAACACACTCATGTTTCTTACGTGGTTCCACGTTCCCGTCACTCCTCGGCTCTCATGCAGCTCATTAAGACCCTCGCAGGCATCCGTCTCCTTCACCCGAGAGAGGGGGAAGTGTACTGTATCTAACGCTTTAGTGTTATGTAATCGTCCCTCCGCAGAGATGGAAACAACACGTTTCTGGACAGTATTTAGGCTACAACAAAAACAACTCATATGCTAATGAAGCGAGCGTGGTTTGGATGTTAAACGGAGCGTTAAACGGTGGATGTTACTTCTCTTTTGGTTGGAAAGTGTGCTCTCATGAGACGCTGCTGTGCCCCCCCCCACACACACGGTTGCGTAGAGTGGTGGCTGCCTTTCATGATTCCATGAATATAGATTTATAGGTATATCTGCAGAATATGCTGATTTTCCAGGTTTGAAATGTTGAAGTGTGCTTTTTATTTTAGCTTGAAAGCCAATTTTATGTAAATGAGATCCAGATTTGTTTCTACATTTCAGGATAACAGCTTCTCCTTGTAGATGAAATGTGACGACTGTACATAATTGGCAGCAGTGATTCATGTGCAGAGCGGCAGGAGGAACAATATGTCCTGAAGGATACACGAGTAGTTCCACTGGTGTTCATCTGAACTACTATCACATATATAGAGTTATATATGAATACATAATGTAGCGACCCTTACTCAGGAAAGCTACGAGACGTTCTTTTCTTGTGGTCCTTTATTTGCGGACAGTACACAGGCTACTGTGGGCCGTAGCCTACGCCAACAAACAGTCAACACTGTTAACGTTCTGTAACATCTTTAACCATCTGCTCCCGGTCATAGACTAACTCTCCTCGTTACCAGCACAAAACACAACATCCCACCAGGCATGAGGCCTTCACTGACCTCCGTAAATGCAAGAACCAATCTTATATAACATCTTAGAACACTTTCTGTAAACACCATAACATCTAACATAACAGGTTAACATTATATGTCTTCAGTCTGTTACAATATAATACCGATTCCGATAAATGAACATCGACAGATAGCGAGTACCGATCCGACATTGATGCGTTAAAAACAAAAGATAAACCTAATTCCATCTCTAATATCTATTCCATATTGAAAACATCTCCTTCAACCGACTGGATTTATTCAAGTTGTTTGCCACAACAACATCATGATAAGAAGTAGAGTCATTTTCTCATAGACTTCTATACAACCAGAGGAGTCGCCCCCTGGTGGACACTAGAGAGAATGCAGCTTTAACACATGAAGCTTTGGATTCACTCTTCAGAACCGGAGGTTGTCTCCTGAATCCACTAAACCAGCCTGAGACCATTGATGAGAGTCAGAGCTGGACCGCGCTACGCTGTGATTGGCCCGCAGGATTCTCTCCTCACAGCCCTTCACACAGCTGTGTTCTCCTGACGCGCCAGGACCTCAGAGGTCAGAGGTCCTAGTCTGCATTCATCTCATTGCCTGAAGAAGACCCGGTTTCAGCTCCATCCATTCACACAGAAAGAGAGAAAGAATCTCCCGTTTGCTGTTCAGATTGTTTAGTGATGCATCCTATGAGCAGACCAGAGAGCAGCTCTCTGTGACCCGGCAGGACCGCCAGCTTGAGCACTTTAAGTGCTGAGTATTGACATTCTGTGAATGGATTAAAGCCGCCCAAATGTGAAATATTTATGTATATTCTTATACAGCAGAGAGAGAGAGAGAGAGAGAGAGAGAGAGAGGGCTCTTCGGTCTTAATGTGGCAGACGTCTCATAAAGTGGTCCCACTCCGCCATGTTTTATTCAGCACTCACAGCTACAGGCGGCTCGCCGCTATCACGTCAAGTTAGAAACTACCAGACTTTCCATTTCTTTTAACTGATGGATCACAGATGAAGAACGCTGTCTAATCACTGGAGATGACAGAAATGTCACAACGAATTTTTTATCAAAGCAAACAACGGTTTCTGAGAAGACACATTGTTAAAAGTTCCACCAAACGGTGTCAATAGCCACGTTTTGACAGCAGGAACCAGAGTCTACAGTTAGTTACAGGGACGTCTTATCCCCCAACAAGACCCCGGTCAGGAGGTAAATACTTCCGGTAAGTAGAGGAACTTTAGGGGTGGGGTTTGCAGGGATGATTGGTCAAACCAGGCAGCAACCTCAGGTTCTGCCTTGTAGGAAGTGTCTTAAAGCTGCATTATCTCTACTGACCACCAGGGGGCGACTCCTCTGGTTGTATAGAAGTCTATGAGAAAATGACTCTACTTCTCTCTTGATTTATTACCTCAGTAAACATTGTAAACATGAGTTTATGGTCTCAATCTCTAGTTTCAAGTGTTCTTCAATACAGCATGATGTTCATTTAGTACATTATGGTCCATTTAGAGTCAAACAGACCATAAAGCAGGGGATGCTTTAGGGCGGGGCTACACAGTGATTGACAGGTCTCTACCAGAGACGTATACGGCGTCTCTACGTCACTCCTCCTCAGTCCAGATATGGTCACTTCCTGTTTATTGGTTGCAAAAAAAACAAAATGCCGAAGTCAAGTTTTCAAAACCAACGAGAGACGACACGATGACTCCGCCCACTTCTTACATTCATCGTGCTTCAGTAAATACAGACGACCACCTGAAGGAACCTTTTAGTTACTTTAAAGCAGTTGCGAGACTTAAAATACCAGGAACTTTTTTTGAGTGGAAACGCAGTTATTAATGAATTAATGTGATGTCATTCCTGTTCAAACTGATATGATGTCATGGCCCTCATCGTAAAATATGACAAACCAAGTTTCATTGAAAGAAGCTCTGAATGTCAAAATAAACTAAAAACATGATCTCATCAATAACTGTGTTCTGATGCGTCAAACCAAACGGTATTAGGACGTGTCCGAGCGTCCTTCTCTCTAGATTTCTTGTTATTTACTCTCCTCCCTGCAGACTGACGGTGTCAGCTGTAAATGTCAGTTTAACCCTTTAACCCTTAGTCAGCAGGCTGCTGTCCTCCACCTCCTGAAACACCAGAAGATACCGAGCGCCCACTCTGACCTCTGACCCCCCCGGGAGAGAGAAGGCTGCGTTACTTCCTTTTGATGAAGAATTACAAAAGAGTGCTTTTTACCTCTCAAGGACATCTCATTCAGCAGATCTCAACTTCTATCCAATGTACTTCTAAAGCGCCATCGACGCTGCTCCAGACCAGATGTTTGCGTCTGTTTCCAGAGCCTGAATCACAGCGAGGAGACTCGACTGAGAATGTCCTCACAAGAGCCTAAACTCACCTGTGTGTACCTGACACACTCACTGAGTGAACTGTGAGTCACGTCCGTCATGAACAAAGGTGGAAATAGTGAGATGTTGTTAACTCAAAGCATCTGTCTGTGTGTTTGATTAGATTTATAAAATGTATGGAAGATAAATACGGTGACATGTGGAAACAGGTTTTCTTTTACTTCTGAGTTTTGTTTAAACACTAATTCTGACTTAAAACTCAGAACTCACATTATTGTTCCCATGTGGCCCTGATCCTGTTCTCTATACAAACATGTGTTAAAGTATTTATCTTTACTCAGTTAGTTGTTGCTTCCTTTTATTAATAATCAAACTATTTGCAAGAAAATAATAAAAACAGGAAAATGAGAAACTAATACCTAAAATAGTGCAGAAGTGAGGATCAAATATCACCGATATGACTATAAAATACAATAATATATAAATGTAACATTTCAGGTATTTTTTGTTGTTTTTTGATTAATTCAACGTCAACGTATTTTTTCGACCCGATTTTTTATTAGAAAAACTTTCACACAGAACTAATGTTACACAGTAACTCGCATTTCTTGTTCCCGAACAAAGTGGATTTTTCTGAGCTTTCACACAGAATAAACTTTCAAAGGTACACCAACGCAGACCAGATCTTACCTTTCACAATAAAAGCCCTAGACACATATATTTGTAGAAGAGTATTTCTTGTTTTTGTGATGTTTGTACAACACACCCTGATATGTAAAGCACTTTAATTTAATACATATCCTAACATGTTCTGAACCAGCTCAGTGTGGACCTGAGCTGATCTCAACACTTTCAGATATTCATTTCATTTTGACATTAGACAACTTTGGTCTTCCGTACTTATATCATTTCTAGGAAATTACCTCAACAAAATCCAAACACCTCGTCTCTCTTTGCCGGCATTTTTTAGTTTGCCAGTCTGACGGAACACGTTAATCTTCTGCTTCACAGAAAGAGGAAGTGCTGATTAAAGAACTAAATAAAGACGCAGCAGAGGAGGATTATCTCCTCCAGCAGCGCCGACAGCTGCAGTAGAACCTCAGCGTGAGACTCAATTAAGAGCCCGGTGACGTCAGAGCTCGGTCATCAGGAGGCAGATGCTTCATATATATATATATATATATATGTCCTAGAAATGACATTAATATACAACTAATGTGCAACATCAGGTCTATTTTGTAGGAGAAACACAACATGTTTATTTACTTTGAAAGAAAACTTTTTCTGACACTCGCCACCCGTTCCAACTATTTCCGGTACTACTAACAGATATCATGATTCATTTTATATTTGACAGTAAACTCGTCGTTTTGTGATGAGAGACGGTCAGAATACATTAAGAGAATAACTGCTGATGACTGTGCACCAAATATAACAACATTACGGGATTGTTTTTATGTTTTATAACAACATCACGGTGTTCACTTCTGAGGACTTGATGACAGGTGTGACTCACGGAAACTCAGATTATTAATAACTTCTGAATAACTGGTCTGGACTTAAACTGGAGCAGGTTGAGGAGTTCTGTCTTCCATCTGTGCTGTTCGTCTCTGTTTCTGTCTGGTCTGATTCAACAGTTTAGACTTGATGTGAAATGCAGCCCGTGTGCTCGGTGTGTGCTCACTGGTCTGACTGGAGCTGTTGGGGTTCTTTACTGCGACAAAGAGGAAAGGAAGTTGTGAAGACATCGGTCATGATTTCGGTCATCTTCATGACTTCAGAAATGTTATTTAAAACAGAAATGGGGTCGTTGATAATCAAAACAAACCTTGTTTGAAAGCTTCTGTAGAAATGTAAAGTAGCAGAAAAAGGAAATACTCAAAAGTACAAATATCTCTAAGAAGTGACAGAATAGAGAAGAATGATAACGCTTCAAAGGGTTAAATGAATGTGACTGATGTGGATTAGACTGGATCAATACGACCACATGATATTATTTTAAATCAAAGCATCGATGAGACTCAAGCAGCAGAAAGCCGAGACAGAACAACGTGTTCTCTCTTTAACGCATTTCACTGGCGTGAAACTAAAAAGGACGAGATCCCTAAAAACATCCAGATAACATCAACGGTTCTGCACTAAATCCCTCCTTCTCTCCTCCCTCCATCCGCCATCGATTTACCATTAAACCAGTCCCATGTGAGTCTGTTCCCTCCTCCTCCTCCTCCTCCTCCTCCTCCTTGTTAGCATCGCCAGCATCAGGAGTTGCACTTAGCTTCCACTCCCACGAGTCACATTTCTCTCTTTAATCAGCAGCCGGTCTACTGTTAATTACCCTCACAGACACACACAGTCTCACACACACACAGTCTCACACACACACACACACACACACACACAGTCACACACACACACACACAGTCACACACACACAGTCTCACACACACACACACACACACACACAGTCACACACACACACACAGTCACACACACACAGTCTCACACACACACACACACACACACAGTCTCACACACACACACACACACACACACAGTCACACACACACACACACAGTCACACACACACAGTCTCACACACACACACACACACACAGTCTCACACACACACACACACACACACACAGTCACACACACACAGTCACACACACACAGTCACACACACACAGTCTCACACACACACACACACACACACACAGTCACACACACACACAGTCACACACACACAGTCTCACACACACACACACACACACACAGTCTCACACACACACACACACACACACAGTCACACACACACACACACAGTCACACACACACAGTCTCACACACACACACACACACACACACACACAGTCACACACACACACACACACACACACAGTCACACACACACATACACAGTCACACACACACAGTCTCACACACATCACAGTCACACACACACACACATACACACACACACAGTCACACACACACACACAGTCTCACACACATCACAGTCACACACACACACACATACACACACACACAGTCACACACACACACACACACACAGTTTAACAGCGTGACCTCTGTTTGTTGCTTTGTGACGTACACGTGTAGCTGGGTTTGTGTGTTGACTCTGAGATGTACGAAGTCTTTGATATGAACCACGAGTTTAGTATTTTAGATGATTGCATCAATACGTCATGAACGGACATTGAAAGATGAGGTCGGTGTTCTATATTTTTTGTCATGAAACAACGTATCCTCACACATCCTCACACTCTTATGAAAAAGTTACACATTTTTCGTGTGTTTTTCTCGTCCAGCAACACAAAATAGACGTCCATCTTCACAACTTAGTTAGGTTTAGGTTTAGGAAAAGATCGTAAAATACTAAAATATGTTCAGGAAAAGATCGTAAAATACTAAATTAGGTAAAAAAATATATTTTTATAATAATGATTATAATTATTATAATAATTATTTTCCACTTCTTCCTGAAGCAAAATGTGAAGAGAAACAGAGTCTCATTGTTGACGTGTGATTATTGATGCAAATCACCGGCTTTCATTTAATTTCTAGGCTTTAAAACAAAAACCAAACCCCAGAATATTGATATTTTTTGCTGATATTCTGATCCAAAGCTCCTTCCGTGCAGACTTCTCTGTTTCTTCTGGAGGAGGCGGTTCAGACTGCAGGAACAGTTTCAGATTAATAGTCTTTGTTGGTCTCAATCCATTTGTGAGCACTCCCACAATGAGACGGATCCGAGCGTATGCTTCATGATTTATGTGACAAATGATTCTTTGTTTCTTGTGCAGCCTAATCGGAGCAAAATGAGAAATCACGTGACGTAAATGAATGGTTGAACATTGACGTGTGACTTGTGGAGCTGAGCGTTTAGTCGGGGTGGAAACTTCCAACATGCGCACTTAAAGAGACGCCTTCAGAGTCTGTAACACAACAGGAGGGAGCAGAGGAGCAGAGGAGCAGAGGAGCAGAGGAGCAGAGGAGCAGAGGGAGGTGTTTCTGGTGGATCAGACGGGCTGTGTTGACCTGCACCCCGTCCTGACTCATGTTTATCCTCATACGCCGCCCATCCTCTCGCTTTCACCTCGTTAGCGCTCCGGAAGCGTCACCGGTGGCTCCGGCTTCCTGAGGGACACGGAGCCTGTTAATGAGATCTCTCCGGGTTTAGGACCTGGTTCTTTGCCCCCCCCCTCCCCCCCTGTTGCTGCCTCTCTCTCTCTGACTTCAGAGGGTGAACCTGTGGAGCGACACCGACACCGATCTCCTCTCAGCTGAACGGAGCTGCAGCGTCCTCGAACGCATCTCAAAAACCTGCGACAAAATAATCCCCCCCCCCCCCACACACACACACCAAAGCCTCCTGTTTTTCTTTTTCCCCTCAGCTGTCAGAACAGGCTGAAGGACTACCGCAGTCCTCCCAACACACACACACACACACACAGAGTCGTACAGCTGAAACACTGACCAGTAGAAGCTCTGTCCATCACGTCCCATGCAGCAGCAGATATTCAGCAGGTATTCCTGGCATGGCTGCAGCAGTGTGTGTGTGTGTGTGTGTGTGTGTGTGTGTGTGTGTGTGTGTGTGTGTGGTTTAAGGCGTGCAGCGCTGCATGTTAACATCCAGCAGCAGCTATTTTCCTGTTTTCCTTGAGTATCTCCAAGAAGCTCTCTTTTCCTCTGAACAGCGACACAGACGTGGAGAGAGACACACTCTGCTAGAGACTGAGAGGGAGGAGAGAGAAGGGGAGGGAGAGAGAGAGACAGAGACTGAGAGGGAGGGAGGGAGGGAGGGAGAGAGAGAGAGAGAGACTAAAAGAGAGAGAGAGAGATCAGAAATGAATAGAAAAGAAAGAGAGACACTAGGAGTGAATGATGTGACGTGTTTGTCCATCCTTCTTCTCCTCTGCTGTTGGAGAGGAGATCATCCATCACTCTGTTACACACACACACACCTACACAGACACACTCTCACACACTCTCACACACCTACACACACACACACACACACACACACATTGATACGTTCCAGTTCCCCAGGGACCGGCCAATGAGTGATCAGCTCTACAGCTCGGGGTGAATCCAATTGGCTCAGTGAGCTGTCAGTCATGATCCCCTGTATCCCCACGGCAACGGGGGGGGGGGACGATGTTCATATTTAAGTGTTTTATATTGTTTTATATGTTCTTTGCTTGCTGTTTGAGGCATTTTGTAACTTTGTTTCAACAAGTTCTATATGAATAAAGACGATTATTATTATTAATAAAGTAAATAACCTCAGACACACAGCACGAAAAACACTTTATTACTTTATTGTGATTGAGACACGTTTTGAATCTACAGAGTTTGTAAAGTGAGTGAGACTACAGACGGTAAATATATATATATATATATTTATATTTATATATGAGTCAATAAGCATGAAACCCAAACAAATGTGTATAATGTGTTGATTATTGGTCCCTCAGGTCCCCCAAGAACCCTCAGCAGAAGATCATCAAGAGGGTCATTGGCCTGGAGGGAGACTTCATCAGGTAGGAAGCTCCTCCCTCCTCTTCTCTTCCCTCCTCCTCCTCCTCCTCCTCCCTCCTCTCTCGTCTCTCCTCTTCTCTTCCCTCCTCCTCCTCCTCCTCCTCCTCCCTCCTCTCTCGTCTCTCCTCTTCTCTTCCCTCCTCCTCCTCCTCCTCCCTCCTCTCTCGTCTCTCCTCTTCTCTTCCCTCCTCCTCCTCCTCCTCCTCCTCCTCCTCCTCTCTCCTCTCTCCTCTTCTCTTTCCTCCTCCCCCCTCCTCCCTGGGGGCGACCGTGGCTCACTGGGTTAAGAGGGTTGTCTGGTAACCGCAGGGTCAACGGTTTGATCCTCAACTGGGACGTGTCACGTGTCGAAGTGTCCCTGAGCAAGACACTGAACCCCTAACGGCTCCCCGGGCGCCTGTCATTGGCAGCCCACTGCTCCCTATATACAGGGATGGGTCAAATGCAGAGGTCAAATTTCGTGTATGTGTATATGACAATAAAAATGGTTTCTTCTTTCTTCTCTTCTCTCCCCTCTTCCCTCCTTTCTCGTCCTCCCTCCTCTCTCCTCTTCTCTTCCCTCCCCCTCCTCCCTCTCTCCTCTTCCCTCTCTCCTCCTCCCTCCTCTCTCCTCTTCTCTTCCCTCCACCTCCTCCCTCCTCCTCCCCCCTCCTCCCTCTCTCCTCTTCCCTCTCTCCTCCCCCCTCTCTCCTCCTCCCTCCTCCTTTCTCGTCCTCCCTCCTCTCTTCTCCTCTCTCCTCCTCCTCCTGCAGCAACAAATGACTCACTAACAGTGTGATGAAAGGATCAGATCTCTTTAATATCACCTTCATGTTGTAATAAACTAAAAGCTTCCTGGTGTTGATGTGAAGCAGCAGCCTGTTAGTAATAAAAGCAATAACAATAACAGCTGTTAGTCGTTTAATGGTTTCAGTCTTCAGTCCAGAGGATCACATTAACTCACCTGGTGGTCAAAAGAAAAGGAGGAGTGACGTAGAGACGCCGTATACGTCTCTGGTAGAGACCTGTCAATCACTGTGTAGCCCCGCCCTAAAGCATCCCCTGCTTTATGGTCTGTTTGACTCTAAATGGACCATAATGTACTAAATGAACATCATGCTGTATTGAAGAAGACTTGAAACTAGAGATTGAGACCATAAACTCATGTTTACAATGTTTACTGAGGTAATAAATCAAGAGAGAAGTAGAGTCATTTTCTCATAGACTTCTATACAACCAGAGGAGTCGCCCCCTGGTGGACACGAGAGAGAATGCAGCTTTTAATGAAACGCAAAAAATGATCTGTATACGTGTAGACTCGGCCTAAATACGGTATATATTTTACACTTTAACCAACACACAGAAGCATCTTCATGCCGTGTTCACACCAAACGCGGCGCAAATTATTCGTGCGAGTAGCTTACATACAAAGTCTCTGCACAGACGCGATGACACTGGATAATTATAATTAATAAGATACCGACTTATTGTACGATATATATACTTGACCTCGATAATTAATAAGATACCGACTTATTGTACGATATATTTGGACAAGACCATGAACATTTTTACGTTATTGGCTCTTTGTGTGACATGTAGACCTCAATCAACATTAAGTCATCGACTTATCGTACGATATTTGGGCATGACGTCTAAAATTTTGCTGACCTCGATATTGTCCGTTGTGTTTACATACGTGTTACTTCACATTAATGTCACCGACATTTTAGTCAAAACGCTGCCAGAATTAATTATAATAATTATGTATAAAATATTTTTTCACCTTCTAATTCTAATGTCTGAATATTCTTAAGAATTAAACGTTTATTGCTCTTTGAAAGGCTTTACTTGCTCTATTACGCAATCATATTATCATTATATCAATAATATCATTTATTGCAATTATTTCTGGGACAATATATTGTCCAATAAAAGTCAGCGTTGGTTCGGTCTGAAGACTACCAGTAAAAAAAGAGATCGGAGGTGTGGATTTAGATAGAAGATTTATTGTATATATTTGAATCAGACAGTTTTATAGGAGAGGAAAGATCAGTGCAGTTCTCTAAATAATGGATTTCAGTCATTTATTGATCCAGTAAACTAGAAGAGCCTCCAGGACTCTTCATGGCTGAGAGTCTCCTGGTCCACGGAACTCTTCACACACAGTTCAATGTCGTCAGCTGTTCTTCTCTTTTCTTTTCTCGTTTTTTGAGGTGACTTTCAGCAGTTTGTCGTGTACAAGAAGCAAGACTTTGTCCCGTTAATAACGCCGGGTTCCTCTGCACGGCTGAACAAACAGACTCCCGCTGATGACAAAAGCAGATTTTAAAGTTGAACAAATTACAGAAAAGGATTTTCTGGTGCAGCGCACCATGAAACCAACACGTCAGAAATGTCTGAGAGCTCGGTAGAAATCTTTTTTATTTCCTTTTTCTATTTTTTTTTAGCTCCAAATCAGAAACAACTTTGTCTGCAGCCAGACCCGACAAACACAGACGGAATTACAACAAAGGAATCTTACAGAAAACTAATCAGAGGTGATGCCGGGTGGCCTGAAATGCTTCAGCTGCTCTGAAAATGGGAAACACTGACGACATTTACGTGCTCACAAACATTCAGGTTTTTGCCCTCATTCCATAAAAACAACAATATTCCTTCTAAGCCGGGGGGGGGGGGGGGGGGGGGGGGGGGGTTACCTCATCAACTAAACATTTTCCAGTAATTATTGAAGGTCAAGTAGTTAATCAAGTCCTCAAACTAGAAGTGTTATTTACATTCCGTGCAATTTAATTCACGTTTAAAAGAAGCATGTTTCAAAGTAAGCCATGAATATTTCTTTTGTAAATTATCCACGTAATTAATTCGCCCACCGTTTGTTCACCGTTTGAAACATGAAGTCAACATTGATGTTTTAGTCACGTAACTTGTGTTTTTCAGTAACAACACTTCAATAGTTACAGTATGTTAACCCAAACCACCAACTGTTCCTCAACCTAACTAAATATGTTTCCTAAACCGAACTGAGTTTCCTGTGAAGATGGAAGTTTATTTTGAAAAAAGTGTATTTATGTAATGAGGAAGTTTATTTAGAAAAGACCGTATTCGTGTAACGAGGAAGTTTATTTTGAAAAAAGTGTATTTATGTAACGAGGAAGTTTATTTAGAAAAGACCGTATTCGTGTAACGAGGAAGTTTATTTTGAAAAGACCGTATTCGTGTAACGAGGAAGTTTATTTTGAAAAAACTGTATTCGTGTAACGAGGAATTTTATTTTGAAAAGGCCATATTCGTGTAACGAGTTTATTTTGAAAAAAACGTATTCATGTAAGTTTATTTTGAAAATACTTTTTCATAAGATATAAGAACCGTTGTGTGAGGATACGTTGGCTGTTTACATGCCAAAAAAATGCTTCTGAAATAATATCAACATATTCCACATGTCTTAAATTATCATCATTCTAAACACCCGGATATCCAATTTAGAATATTGTCATAATCTGATTAATTCAATGTAAACATAGAAACTGTTAAGTGCTAAATATTCATGAAACACCAACATGTTCTCGTCACATACTGACTGACTCTCATCACTCATCTGATTCCAGATTTGGTTTTTATAAAAGCTCCTCCTCCACGAAACGCAGGTTTCCAGCTCTGAAAGTGTTTCTAAAAATGAATGTTTTTTTTGTGATTTCCCCCGTGTGAGATCAATGTGAGATCAGTGCGAGATCAGTGCGAGATCAATATGAGATCAGTGCGAGATCAATATGAGATCAGTGTGAGATCAGTGCGAGATCAATATGAGATCAATGTGAGATCAGTGCGAGATCAATGTGAGATCAATATGAGATCAATGTGAGATCAGTGTGAGATCAGTGCGAGATCAATATGAGATCAATATGAGATCAATGTGAGATCAATGTGAGATCAATGTGAGATCAATATGAGATCAATGTGAGATCAGTGTGAGATCAGTGCGAGATCAATATGAGATCAGTGCGAGATCAATATGAGATCAGTGCGAGATCAATATGAGATCAATGTGAGATCAGTGCGAGATCAGTATGAGATCAATATGAGATCAGTGTGAGATCAGTGCGAGATCAATGTGAGATCAATATGAGATCAATGTGAGATCAATGTGAGATCAATATGAGATCAATGTGAGATCAGTGCGAGATCAGTGCGAGATCAATATGAGATCAGTGCGAGATCAATATGAGATCAGTGTGAGATCAGTGCGAGATCAATATGAGATCAATGTGAGATCAGTGCGAGATCAGTGCGAGATCAATATGAGATCAATATGAGATCAGTGTGAGATCAGTGCGAGATCAATGTGAGATCAATATGAGATCAATGTGAGATCAGTGTGAGATCAGTGCGAGATCAATATGAGATCAATGTGAGATCAATGTGAGATCAGTGCGAGATCAGTGTGAGATCAATGTGAGATCAGTGCGAGATCAGTGTGAGATCAATATGAGATCAATATGAGATCAATATGAGATCAGTGTGAGATCAGTGCGAGATCAATGTGAGATCAATATGAGATCAATGTGAGATCAGTGCGAGATCAGTGTGAGATCAATGTGAGATCAGTGTGAGATCAATATGAGATCAATATGAGATCAATATGAGATCAATATGAGATCAGTGCGAGTGCTCTGAAGCCAACTTCACTGGGGCATTTTTAACTCTTCTGAGCTTAATGTTGGCTTGAAAATTGGTCCTGAATTACATTTGAACAGGCATTAACAGCACATTAAGTTCAGGGAGCAGATAGCTATTTATAGTGTGTGTGTGTGTGTGTGTGTGTGTGTGTGTGTGTGTGTGTGTGTGTGTGTGTGTGTGTGTGTGTGTGTGTGTGTCAGCCCTGTTACACTGCATTCTCTGGAGGAAATGAGCTCCACAGTTCAGATAATGAGACTCAGCAGGAGAGCATGAGCGAGCCTCAAAACTCACCATCTGATTGTTGGACAGGTGGTTGTATTACTACAAAGACCAATGTGTCTCCAGTCTGTCTCTCTGTCCAATCAGCAGTGCAGTCTCTTTCATCTTTACCTTTTAATCAGAACACCAAACTTTAGGCACAAACTCTGAAGTTAGTGAAGCGATATTATTACGATGTCATCGTTGTGTTATTAGATGCAGGAGCTGACTACATATATGTGTATATATATATATATATATATATATATATATACATAAATAAATATATATAATTTAGATGTTGTGATCATTAGTCACAGGTCACTGAGTTTTGGCCTTTTTGTTTCTGTTTCTGTTGTTTTTTACAGAACCTTTTTATAAGATATCATATACAATATGTCATTATAAAAATATCTGGTGTTGATCTTTAAGTTATAAACTACGCTTCAGGTGTCTCCGGATAAAATACTGAGGTCATGTAGCACAACATGAAGCATCAGATCAGAACTGAACCAGGAAACACATGAGACCTCATGGAGGACGCTGAGAGAGGAACGAGTCTTCAGACCCTCAGAGTCCTGTTCAGCTTCATAAAAACACGCCGTCATCGTGCGATTCATCCCGACAGCGTCTGGTGTCCACAGGGGGTTCGTCATTAACAGACCCGTGATGGGCTGTCTGGCAGAGGCGGAGCTGACGACGCCGGCCGCCATAAATCACAGCTCCGCTTTTAATTTCAGAGAGAGAGAGAGAGAGAGAGAGAGACGGACAGACAGACAGAACGAGAGGGAGAGAGAGAGAGAGAGAGACAGAGGATGGTTTTACAGATTCATCTCCAAACGTAAATCTCCCGACATCGTGTCACTGAGCAGCAGAATGTTCAATGAACTAATGGAAACTCGTAAATACAGTTTATTTGTCTGTTGAGCCGCTACACGAGTCTCCTTCTAGCAGGAAGAGTCACTCAAGTGACGGACACAAAAACACACAAACTGGAGGAAAGTCAAGTTCTCAGCTTCACTCACAGAACGGTGAAGGAAGGTTGTTTGGAAATTAACTTTTATCTGTAAACACATGAGAGGAACTGGCTATCTTCATCGAAGTCCCAACAAAAACAACTGGCAACCGAAGTTGAATTTGGCGAAGTTCTCACAGCCAAAGTCACCACATTGTCATTCAGTGATACAACACAACGTCATCCGCGAATGCTCTCACATTATTAACGAAGTCTGTATTTTGCTTTTTGTGGTCGAGGCTGAAACATCTCCATCAGTTGGAGTGGTGCAGATGTTCTTTGTCCAAAGGTTGTATTTGAATGAGCTTTATATTTAACCCCTCCAGGAGGTCAACGTTTACACTTATCCTGTGAAATATCTCAAAATCGACTTGTTGCATCGCCACAAAATGGACATTCAGCAGGAAGAACAAACCAAAAGAGAAAGAAGTCATGAGTCATTTTAGCCCTTTTTCAGCCCGTACAACTTCAGTGCATTCTCACATAATGTTTCGAGAGACGGTCGCAGTTTTAAACTCGTGGTTAACATTCAACATTGAAACAGAACGAAAACAAGACGAAACTAAATTAGGTTTTCATCCAGCGTTCAAAGCTAAGCCCACAAAAAGTAACAAACCGTAACTCGTAGATATTCCACAAATGATTTTGTGTGTTATCTATATTCTTTATATTATTGATTAGTCAGTTTTTTTGTTTTTTTTCTATAAAATGCCAAAATAACGTGAAAAAAATGCACATAATCTAAGAGCCCAAAGTGATGCCTTCAAGTGCCTCGTTTTGTCTTCAAAACGGTCCAAAAATATTCAATTTACTGCCCCGTGGGGCTGCACGGTGGTGTAGTGGCTAGCACTGTCACCTCACAGCAAGAGGGACCCGGGTTCGACCCCCGATCCCGGGTGGTCCTTCTGTGTGGAGTTGGCACGTTCTCCCCGTTGCAGCGTGGGTTCTCTCCGGGTTCTCCGGCTTCCTCCCACAGTCCAAAGACATGCAGCTTAGGTTATTTGGAGACTCGAAATTGCCCGTAGGTGTGAATGTGAGCGTGAATGTTTGTCTGTCTCTATATGTGCCCTGCGATGAACTGGCGACCTGTCCAGGGTGTTCCCTGCCTTCGCCCAATGTTATCTGGGATCGGCTCCAGCACCCCGCGACCCTCAACAGGATAAGCGGTTTGGATAATGGATGGAATGGATGGATGGTGATGAAAAACAGAGAAAAGGAACAAACGAATGTGACAAATGATTCATTGATTATCAAAATAATTGTGAAATAATAATTTTAGTATCCAGTCGGCCGACATTCGTTGATATATTTTTCATAAAAGTTCAGGACTTCATGCATGATGAAATCCATGCACCAGTAAATCTCTCAACATATATATATTAGTGCTGGGCAACGATTAAAATATTTAATCGCGATTAATCGCATTGTTATGGCAAAGTTCAATAATGAATTCAAAAGTAGTGTATTGCGCACTTTTATTTTAAAGTGCTGCTATATGAACTAAAGGGCAATAACATTTGGTTCACGAGATGCAGGTAGCATGTTTTATACTTAATGTGAATATAATTCATACTTTGTTGGCATCTTATTCTGAAAACCGGATGTTCGTCTGAAGAAACCGGATGTTGTCTCACGTTAATGTTTCCGCTAACTTTCAAAGTCCTTCGCTCGCTCCCGATCTGTGCCGTTTAAATGCGTTTCCGTTAACTTCAGCATATAGGTGCACTAACATTACTGACTACAGGATGTTTGCTGGCTTTTATCCCACTGTTCTTGTCATCCTCTTGTTGTTATGTATATGTATAAACCACATATTTTCATCCCATTAAGCTGAGCGATGTCTGTAGTGAACGTCAGCTGATGTCAGAGAGGCTCGTTCAGACACGTCGTCAACCTGTCAGGAGGAAAATCTAGAAGAAAAACTCAAACTCTGCATGAAAACGGACAAATTCAGAGATAATAAACAGTGATGGGATGGACAGTTTCAATCCAAAAGATATGATGATCAGCATCGGCCTTCGGGAGCACATGTCAGTCACACACACACACACACACACTCAGGTCAGAGCAGGTCTGAGCGTCTTAATCCAGTGTGTGGAGCCGTCAGCAGCTGTCCACCTCTGCCTCATTAAACACCTTTCTACCTGTGAAACATCTATCAGCTGCTGTTAACACTGATGAAAGAAGCAGAAGTGTCTTAAAGCTGCATCCTCTCTACTGACCACCAGGGGGCGACTCCTCTGGTTGTATAGAAGTCTATGAGAAAATGACTCTACTTCTCTCTTGATTTATTACCTCAGTAAACATTGTAAACATGAGTTTATGGTCTCAATCTCTAGTTTCAAGTCTTCTTCAATACAGCATGATGTTCATTTAGTACATTATGGTCCATTTAGAGTCAAACAGACCATAAAGCAGGGGATGCTTTAGGGCGGGGCTACATGGTGATTGACAGGTCGCTAACAGAGACGTATACGCCGTCTCTACGTCACTCCTCAGTCCAGATATGGTCACTTCCTGTTCACTGGTTGCAAGAAACAACAACATGGCGACAGCTGTAATCCAAGATGGCGACGCCCATGTTTTTAAGACATCGGAAAAGTTTCAAACACGTGTTCATAAAAACATAATAAGACAGAAGAGTGGCTGAATCCACAGGGGGTTCAATCCTCGTTTTTTAAAAGTGTTGGAAGGTAACTAAGTACATTCACTCAAGTACTGTGATTAAGTACAAATTTGAGGTACTTGTACTTTACTTGAATATTTCCATTCATTTTGTATCCAATATTGTACTTTTTCCTCTTTCATTAGCATCTCTGAGGTTAGTTCAGGTTTAAACGCTGTAAAGCAGCACTGAGATCAAAACAAGAAGAATCGAGACGCAGATTCTGCTCCCAGATATTCCAGTGAAGACGGAGAAAGTGGTCGATCCATAATTATAATAAATCAGACGAGTTAACGGAGAAACCAAATGTTTCTGAGATGAATTTAAAAACCACAGATTGATTTATTGAACTGTACCCGAGAGGATTCTAAAGAAGAGGCTGAATACAGCCAAGTCAATCGTCCGCTCCTGTAAAGATTTCACAGCCGTTCCTTCTTCAACGTAGCAGAGAATCGGTGTCATATAGTTCTGTAACCTTTCTTCTTATTTATTTATTTTTTATTATTCCTGCGTAAAGGTCCCGGCTTGTTTTTATTTTTGTGAGTCAGTAAATTCAGCTGCTGTGGCTAAATCAATATTTATGTATCCAAGGTCTTCTTTGGTCAGACCGACAATCACACACACTCACACACACACACACACACGCACACACACACACTCGCACACACACGCACACACACACACTCACACACACACACTCGCACACACACGCACACACACTCACACACACACACACTCACACACACACTCACACACACTCACACACACACACACTCACACACACTCACACGCACACACACACACTCACACACACACACACACACACACACACACGCACACACACACACTCACACACACACTCACACACACACACATTAGGAATCGCAGGAATCCATTTAAAAAGTCAGCGCGGCCATAACTCACAATGTTCTGCTGCTTAAATGATAAATCAGAGGTGGAACAGGCCCATAACGGTGCAGAGCGATGATGAAGGGCGTTGGACCTTCTCCTCATAAACCCCCCCCACCACCACCACCACCTCCACCTCCACCTCCACCCTTATTAGTCTGAATGTGTCCTCGGATCGGATCTCTGTTTGAGCGATAAGGCGGCAGCGCGATGTGACGCCTCGGGGGGGGGCGATGATTAACGATAATGAAATGAAAGACGTAATTGTTCCGGAGATTTGATCCGAGGACCTCAGACGCAATTCTTTCCCCCTGAATCTTACATTTCTTTTCTTTTATCAAAGGCAGTGAAGCTCTTCAGTTTCACCTATTTTATTTTTTTCAAACTTTTTATGTTTTTCATTAAAAAAAAAGATGCATTCCCTACCCACAATGCATCGCCTTTCTTTTTTCTCTTTTTTTTATTCTTAGTGCTTGTTTAACGTTGTGGACATTGAGCGTATACTAATGTTAGCGCTGAGCTCTAAATTGCATTTTTAATTCGTTTTTTTTTCTCCATCAGGAGATAATGAGATCTGCCGTGTGTGTGAGTGAGTGTGCATCTCTGTGTCTGTCCACAGCTAATATTGCATACTGCTGCACCAGACTGCATAATATTTTGGGTGTGCTCGTTTATAGAGGCCACAAGTGATCACACAGCATGCTAACGTATGCTAACGTATACCAGCGTAGCTACTGCATACTCAATGAGTATGTGCTTGATTCTGCCTACAACATAAATGTTTAAGTGTGATTTTACCAGCAGACTCAGCCGGTCTTTTGGGATTTTACCTTAACTGCCGATGTATAAGTCACGGTTTCATCCCCTGCTTTATGGTCTGTGTGACTCTAAATGGACCATAATGTACTAAATGAACATCATGCTGTATTGAAGAAGACTTGAAACTAGAGATTGAGACCATAAACTCATGTTTACAATGTTTACTGAGGTAATAAATCAAGAGAGAAGTAGAGTCATTTTCTCATAGACTTCTATACAACCAGAGGAGTCGCCCCCTGGTGGACACTAGAGAGAATGCAGCTTTAACACACTTCTGCTGTAGCTTCACTTTTCAAAGTGCAGATTTCTAGTTGATTTTGTGAAACTCTGCTGTCTTAACATCTTTAGATTGTTAGATATATTTATATATATATGTTTGTTTGTTTTCTCGTCTCTTCAGAACTCTGGGCTACAAGAACCGGTACGTTCGAGTTCCCGACGGTCACTTCTGGATCGAGGGGGATCATCACGGACACAGTCTGGACAGCAACAGCTTCGGACCGGTGAGAACTGAACCTGCTGTTACACCACCAAGCAGACTCTACACACAATGTAGACCCCCGTCGTTTAACGAATGTAACGGACCGTTTATCCCCCCAAAAAATAACAGAACTCTAAAGACATCTCGTTGTGCAAAATATGAAAGATTGAACTTCTGGATTTAAAGTTTTTGTATAATTTTGTCCAAAATTTTAACTCAATGTAAAAGATGGATGAAGCTTATTTTGAACTCCAAGACATTTCTGAATGTATAGTTTGATTGGGAAGAAAAGGACTATAACTACCGTCACTATGAGCAAGGCATTAAACCTAAACCTAAAAACAACATGAACACACAGATAAATGATGTGTGGTCGGGGTTTCATCTGTCCGATCTGGTGCAAACTGAACTCTGAAGGAAACACAGGGGATAGGTTATGTTTTGTGTGTGTGTTGCCTTTCAGTGTTTCAGCTGACGTCGGTGTAGAAGACGAGTTTGATAACCGATCTGGAGGTTTCTGCCTCTGCAGCTTCTCCTCCAAAACATAAACCCTCGCTGTGACTCCTCCTCTCCGCGAGCCGTTTGTAGTCCGACCCTCTCGGGTTGTAGTCCTGTGAAACCTTCAGCAGTGAAAGGTGCTGCTCGCTGTGGACGGAGAGAAGATCTCCGTTTCTATCAAACGCTTCATACAATAACTTACAAACAGTAATAATACATTTTATCGATTTTCATAATAAAAAGTCTGACTTTACCACCAAGTAAAAAAGTGTTCATAGGTTTTGTTTTGGTTTATTTACTGAAAATAAAACACACAAGAAGAACAAGAACACAATTATCACAGTTAGTGAAAATAAAACAGTTCTTGAAGTCATGAACGACGAGAAAAGATTATTCTGTATTATTCCCACAGCGGGGACATTTACAGCAGCAAAGTGGAAAACAAGTACAAAACTAATTAAATAAAAAAGTGTAATAAATAAGAAATCAAACAGTAAATGTACAATGAATAAGTAAACAGTAAAATAACATACGATCGGACTAAATGGTTGGGTTCACTTAACTTTACTAACAGCTGATCTAACAAGGGTCCTAAACGGTGCACGACGCCTTCAGGTTACAAATATCTCAAACATGTGGAGGCCTGGACTAGAGATCTAAAGATGTGAACACTTTAAAGATGAAACAGAACTATTGACATCAACAATAACTAACAAATCAGGAGTGACCTTATTACCGCTGAGTGCTCGGTATCCCTTCATGCCGACTACATTTTCAGTTCACATGGAAGCAGCAGTTTTAGGAGATATGTGGATTTAAGGGTTGTTAAGTCGACTACGTCAACGTTTTCACATAAGTTGCTCTGGAACAGGAAGAATCCCGTCAACGAGCACAACACCAAACCTGTTTCATTGATTTATTTAAAACCAAAGTCTGGAACCAGGTCAGATTGATCCATCGTTACACTTCTATATATCATGTTGTCGTATAAATCATAGGAAACTCTTACCAGCTGGTGTAAATGTTTGTTTTATTGTGCTGCCCTTTAAAGTGCGGTTGAAGAGCGACCATCAGCCTCCATCACCATCACACGCTCTTCACAACATCACATTAAGTTCTTCGTGCTCTCTGAATGGCTGAAGCATGCGGCAGAATCTCAACGTTATGTTTCTTTTTTCATTGGGAGGAAAACGTCACGTCGCACTACGGACTCACATCTGACAGTTTAATGTCACCAGCAAACATTGACGCCAGGACGAACACGACGAAGAAACGTTAAATCAAAGGGGAGTGTTCAGCATGGATCCCATCCAGCGAGGAGGAGGTCTCATAATGGAGGAATAATGTATTCTTGAATGTGGCCTGCAGTGCTTGCTGCCGCCCACCACACAAGACTCTCATCAGCTCTCACAGATGAGGCACTATGGCTCGATCAGAAATAGCCCAAAACAAACACCCACCATCTCTACATACAGTATGTAGAGGAACTCTGGGGAGTTTGTCTTTTCTCAAAGTTTGTATTGTTGAGAGGTTAAAACAAAAACTCCTAAACTTTTAAAAAATATGTGAAATGGAGGAAAACTCTGAATGCAATAAACAGATAAGATCTCATGTCGGTCGATCTCACGCTGTGTGAAGTTTATGGCCTATTGAAGAGTGTAAAGGTGCAATAAATACTGAGCCCAAAGCGCTAAATGACCATAATTCATCTGCGCTGGCTGATGGGGGGGGGGGGGGGGGGGGGGTTGATCGATACCAGTGATTCTGAGGTTTCTGCCTCTCAGAGCTCAATACTCATCCTGATGTGCACGTTAACACAGGAAGGAAGGAACCAAAGAACCAGTGAAGCTAAAGAGAAACCAGTGAACCAATGAACCAGTGAACCAGTGAAGCTAAAGAGAAACCAGTGAACCAATGAACCAAATAAGGAACCAAAGGAAGAGCTGAGAGATGTGAAGATGAGGAAAAGACCAAATAAAAAGGAAGAATGGACCAAGGAACCATTGAAGGAGCCAAAGAATGGAAGGAAGAGCTGAGGAGGAAGAAATGAAACCAAAGAAAGTTCCAGGGAACTAAAGAGCAAAAGGATAAACCATTGAGGGATCTAAGGAACAAGACGAGTAACCACCAAAGAAGGAACTAACCAACCAAGAGAGAACTAATGAACTGCCAAAGAATACACCAAGGACGTAGACGTAGGGAAGGATCCAACTAAATGTCAAATCACAGAAACAAAGAAACTAAAGAAACGGGGAACTAAAAAGTCTGAGAATAAACCAGTGAAGGAACCGAAGAACAAGAGGAGGAACCACTGCAGAAGGAACCAACCCTTGAGTGTAAACCTTCTGCTTCAGTATTAGATGTTCAGAGAAACTGTTGAGTTTAAATATCAATAGTTTTGTAAAATAACTGTTTTATTAGAAGTTATTTTACGTAACAATACTTCTTTTAACCCAAACAACGATCTTTTCCTGAGCCTAACAAAGTACTTTAGTTGCATAAACGTAACTAAATAGTTCTAATGAAAGCTAAAATAAAAGTAAACATGTTGTAAGATTAACGTAATAAAGAGAGTGTTTGCATTAAGGAGCAGAAACTGCTTGTTTCCTTTTTTAACCAAATACAGAAACTTTATTCAAGAAGGAATCAAAGAAAAGATAAAAACGATAAAGCAAATAGAGAACGAGTTGAGAACAAAATGAGCTGGAGAGGAACCAAACAAAGAAGGAAATAATAAATTATATTTGATGAATTAAGAGAAACTGGAAAACCAAAGGAGCCAAAGAAGGAAGAATAGAAACAAAGAAGGAAGCAGGGAACAGGAAAGGTAGCAGTTTATATGAAACGTTCATAATAAAATTCTTTAATATCTGGCTGCTGACCTGCTCCTCACCTCCCAGCAGATGAATATTAATCGTCTTCTTCATTACTTTACTTTATTAAACTGCCTCTTGACCTGCAGCTGTCGAGAGTTTGTGAGGTTTGCTGAGAACTCGTCTCCACCCTCAGCCGTCGGGACGCCCCGGGAAGTCGAATCAAACGCCTCCTCGTCCGTCTGCAGCCGGTCTGAAGATGGTTTTCTAGAGACGCCGGCTTTATTTTGAGATAACAAGAGTCATGTGTGTGTGTGTGTGTGTGTGTGCGTGTGTGTGGGTGTGAGTATGTGTGTGTGTGTGTGCGTGTGTGTGTGTGTGTGTGTGCATGTGTGTGTGTGTGTGTGTGTGTGTGTGTGTGTCTGAGTGTGAGAGTATGTGCGTGTGTGTCTGAGTGTGAGAGTATGTGTGTGTGCGTGTGAGTGTGAGAGTATGTGCGTGTGTGTGCATGTGTGTGTGAGTGTGAGAGTATGTGCGTGTGTGTGCATGTGCGTGTGTGAGTGTGAGAGTATGTGCATGTGTGTGTGAGTGTGAGAGTATGTGCATGTGTGTGTGCGTGCGTGCGTGCGTGCGTGTGTGCGTGTGTGTGTGAGAGACACAGTTGTTACAGTTGTTACGGTTGTTACAGTTGTTACAGTTGTTACGGCTGTTACGGTTGTTACAGTTGTTACAGTTGTTACGGTTGTTACAGTTGTTACAGTTGTTACAGTTGTTACGGTTGTTACGGTTGTTACGGTTGTTACAGTTGGTTGTTACAGTTGTTACGGCTGTTACAGTTGTTACGGTTGTTACGGTTGTTACAGTTGTTACAGTTGTTACGGCTGTTACGGTTGTTACGGTTGTTACAGTTGGTTGTTACAGTTGGTTGTTACAGTTGTTACGGCTGTTACGGTTGTTACAGTTGTTACGGTTGTTACGGTTGTTACGGTTGTTACAGTTGTTACGGCTGTTACGGTTGTTACAGTTGTTACAGTTGTTACGGCTGTTACGGTTGTTACGGTTGTTACAGTTGGTTGTTACAGTTGGTTGTTACAGTTGTTACGGCTGTTACGGTTGTTACAGTTGTTACGGTTGTTACGGTTGTTACAGTTATTTATTTATTTATTTATTTACCCAGGTGTCTGTGGGGCTGCTTCATGGTCGAGCTTCTCACATCATCTGGCCTCCGAACCGTTGGCAGCGAATCAAAGCGTCTCTACCGGCAAACCGAGGACCGCTGGACACGGAGGAAGAGGAGGGATGAAGAGGAAGAGGAAGAAGGAAGAGGAGGGATGAAGGAGGAAGAGGAGGAAGAGGAGGGATGAAACCATCTTTCCTTCTTTCTATAACTGTTAACGTCGTCTCAGCTGAACTGAGATCGTTGGAGAACTTTGAAACCAAACGTTATTTTCTCGATGATGTCATCTTCAGGAGGAAACAATGAGTCATGAGATTGTTGAACTATTGTTATGTAAACTGAATATGGATTTAATCTTTCATTGTTTTATTTTGCCACATTATAGTTGTTACCAGTGACATGAACAACTTTAACTTCACAAACCGGAGACTGGAGACGTCTTCACGCTCCAGCTGCACCTTTAGATCCTGAAAACATTTCTATAGAACTATGTTCTTCTTCATGGATTCATGTTCCTCTCCAGTGCTCTTCATGATTTAATTATTCTTTAGTGCGACGAGCCAAAAACAAATGTCATTATCTAAAAATATAACTCTCTTCACTGAGCTTTAGTTTGTGTTGCTGTCACCTGTGAGAGGGGGGGGGGGGGGCTGCTGGTGGATCAGCTCATGAATATTCACGTGCTCATTAAAGGCTCTGAGAGGAGAAACAAGCGTTTAGCCTCAACAGCTGATCAGACGTCTTAATTACTGAGAAATCACAAGAGATGAAAACAGCAGCTGACTCCTGATCGAGTGTTTTTATCTAAAGAGACGCATTTAAGATACGATGAAGAGCTGATGAAGAGCTGTGTTATGGACACACACACACACACACACAAACAACACTATACACACACACACAACACACACACTCAACACAACACTATACACACTCACACACACACACACAACACACACACACACAACACACACACACAGACACTAACACACACACACACAGACACTAACACACAAACAACACTATACACACACACAGACACACACACACAACACAACACTATACACACACACAGACACACACACACTCAAACAACACTATACACACACACACACAGACACACACACACACAAACACACACACACAGACACACACACTCAACACTATACACACACAGACACACACACACACAGTCAACACACACACACACACAGAAACTAATACACACACACAACACAACACTATACACACTCACACACACAACACACTCACTGTTTGTGTGAGTGTGTTAGTGTGTGTGTGTCTCTGTGTGTGTGTGTTTGTGTGTTAGTGTGTGTGTGCGTGTGTGTCTGTGTGTGTGTGGGTTAGTGTCTGTGTGTGTGCGTGTATTAGTTTCTGTGTGTGTGTGTGTTGACTGTGTGTGTCTGTGTGTGTGTGTATAGTGTTGAGTGTGTGTGTCTGTGTGTGTGTGTCTGTGTGTTAGTGTCTGTGTGTGTGTCTGTGTGTGTGTGTGCATGTGTGTCTGTGTGTGTGTGGGTTAGTGTCTGTGTGTGTGTGTGTATTAGTTTCTGTGTGTGTGTGTGTTGACTGTGTGTGTCTGTGTGTGTGTGTATAGTGTTGAGTGTGTGTGTCTGTGTGTGTGTGTCTGTGTGTGTGTTAGTGTCTGTGTGTGTGTCTGTGTGTGTGTGGGTTAGTGTCTCTGTGTGTGTATTAGTTTCTGTGTGTGTTGACTGTGTGTGTGTGTGTCTGTGTGTGTATAGTGTTGAGTGTGTGTTGACTGTGTGTGTGTGTGTCTGTGTGTGTATAGTGTTGAGTGTGTGTGTGTCTGTGTGTTGAGTGTGTGTGTCTCTGTGTGTGTGTGTATAGTGTTGAGTGTGTGTGTGTGTCTGTGTGTCTCTGTGTGTGTGTGTGTATAGTGTTGAGTGTGTGTGTCTGTGTGTGTGTGTAGTGTTGAGTGTGTGTGTGTGTGTCTGTGTGTATAGTGTTGAGTGTGTGTGTGTGTGTGTTAGTGTCTGTGTGTGTGCGTGTGTATAGTGTTGAGTGTGTGTGTGTCTGTGTGTGTGTCTCTGCGTGTATGTGTGTGTATAGTGTTGAGTGCGTGTGTGTGTGTTTGTGTGTCGCTGAGCTCTGTTACCGTGCCAACTATAGCGCTGCAGCTGCTAGGATACCGGCGTTGCCGTGGTGAGGTGTAGACGTCTGTTTGTTGTTGAATGTGAGGATCTTCATCTTCATCGGTTCTTCATCGGTTCCCTTCATGCAGCAGAAAGAGCTGATTCTATGACAACATGATGGACGACCACAGGAGCTACAATGTTTAACATGAATCACTCGTCTCATTTGATTTCATAACTTCTTTCAGTCACGAGCTCGTCGAGCGTTCAGCTTCCTCTGTTTATTCAGGACGAGTCGACGCGTTAACGAGCTGGTTACAGCAGCTCTGTGAGTATTCATGTGTTCATAAGGTCTTCTCTATAGCAGAGAGGTGAAGACCCTCCGGACCTTATGTATTTATATGTAGATATGAAATGTGAACGTTAAATATGTTTAAATTGTGGCAGGAATTAAACAAATGATGTTTCTATTTAAACTCTATCTGACGTCAGAGAACAGACGCCTGATGAATCCACTCATTCATGGATTCATAAATCCTTTAGTGATGAAGTGGAAATGAGGTTTTATTCATAATTCATCATCAGACTTGTTGTCTCGCTGCATCCGTTAAATCTTCACACAGGAGATTTTTATTATTTATTTTATTTCTGTCAGAGCGATGAATTCTCACATAATGAGATCATAAATTCAAACCACATGTCAATATGACGTTCATGCTCAAGGACAAGCCTCCTCATTCTGATTCCCGTATTGCTGATGCGGCCGTTCTTCAGCGACGCATCATCTCCCTTCATCAATATGAACCTGACAGCCTTTAGTCTGCAGACTCTTCTAAAGCAACATATGATCGCTGCTCGTGTGTCAGAATGAATCAAACCAATCATCCACGGGGGGGGGGCGGGGGGGGGATTTATCCCCATATCAATGTCACGTGGTCATGCACTTTACAGCAGTTTGCCTCCATTACTGCCCTGCACCATTCTGCATCCCTAATGAAGTCTCTGAGCTGTCTCTAAACACTCCGCGGCTCATTTGACTGTTTGATTGCTCCTCTCGCAAACGCAATCTTGACCAGTTTGAAATGCAATTATGCTAATGGAGCTCCATGCGCGGGTCAGTCCTGTGAATAGCTGAGCCCGGAGCGCTGTGGGATGAACGTGTGGTATCCAGCACCCTGTAATAGATATTAAACAGAGTAGGAGAGCGATGTGAATTAACCTGCACTGGCCCGAGGTCGCCTGAGGCGACCTCGGGAGGAAGCAGCAGCAACTCGATGCTTCGTCCGACTACGAGTCAAAGCTGCTGATGTCAGAAGCACTTTGTCTTAACGTTTCTAAATTAGAAAGAAGTTGACGTCAACCAAATTGCAAACACACATATTTTGCAACCCGATCTGATGAGAAGGCCTATAAGTAGCGCAACATTTCCCAAACTTTTCCTTTGTGTCGAAACACATGTTAGCCGTCTCACACGTCATTTATAAGCAACTTTCCATCTTTTATGCCACAGGGTTGATGTCGTGAAACAGCTGTTTAGACAACAACAAAACAACGGTTAACCGCGGCGGGTTAGGTTCAGGAAGAACATCACGGTGGGCCGAAGATAACTTTGTGAACTAAGTAAAATACATCAACAACGTAACATAAGTATATAAAACAACACGACTTCCAAAAGAAAGCCAACAACACTTTGGGACACGAACACCGTTCTCCTGGTTGCAAGTCCCGTGTTTGTTTGACCCCGCCTCCTCACTGCCCCCCCCCCACCACAGGTCTCTGTCTCTGTTCTTCATAGCGGAGCCATCTACACCAAGAGACACTACGAAGTCATTCAAAATGTCCTCATGTGTGATTTCAGTTCATGTCCATGTGTGGTCCCTGCACTCACTGATGGCTGTGTTGATGTAGAACCGTGCGATCAGTGTAGCTGCTGAATGTTCCTGAATATCATTCATCGTCTACAATGCTGCTAACGTTAAACCGGAAGAACAGAGACGGATGCATTCCAACCGGAAAACAATTGGCAGCATGAAGTGACTTCTGTCCACAGACCTCGGTGTCAGGTCTAAAACCAGGAACCGTGCTGCACCTTTTAGACTCTATACCGACCTGAACCCCTCTGGTTCTGCTCGCTCCTCGCTCTCCAGAGGTCATTTCATAGCTTGTAAAACTTGACTTACATAAATGCAGAAGGTCAGAGGAAGAGAAGTCTTAATAAATCTCATCGGAAACAAAGGCTGCCTGACCTGAACCCGACCCGACACAAGTAACGGGAACAAAAGCTAACAAACAACCCAGCGTACGTGACGTCAGTGATGAATATAAAGATCTGCTGTATCTATATTTACCTCACAATAAGCCTCTACGGCTCTATCCTCTGCTCAGGTTCACCAGAGACCAATGTTAGCAAGCTGAGAAGACACCACCACATTTCAGATTGTAATCTATTGAAGAAGGGTAATCACATTACTGAAGTACTAATGCATCACTGATCACGAGCGTTGATCATCAGTAAGGATGAACTGTAGTTGAAGGAGGCAGCAACACGGCTGTTTCCATTTCATAACAGTGTTTTAAAATTGTTTTTTCTTTTGAAGTAAACAAATAAATGTGTGATTCATTCTGAACTTTATCCTGGTGGCTTCAGCGTTCTCGTCCCGGCTCTGTTCTCGGATGAGTAGCTCTGTGCAGTGACTCATTAGTTCAGAGTCAGGCTGAGGCCGAACACGCTGCATGTGTTTAAACGGCCGGATCACATGAGCTCAGCGAGGAGCCGCCGACCACCTCTCCCCGGTCTGAAGGGTGACACTGCTGCTGCTTTATAGTGCGGTGCTATGCCGTTACCTTCTTAATGGTAGCAATAATTGCTTAGCACTTAAGAAATGCTTAAAAAGCAAAAGCAACTTAACAAACCATCAGCTACAAGAAAGAGACGATTTCCACTCTCTACTAATTAAAGCCTATTATTCAGGCTGACACAGCAGATTTAAGAAGACCCTTAAATTACCAAAAACCGAAGCAAGATTACAACAATAAGTTATCACGAGGTGCAGAAAGTTTCTGTTCAGTTCTTAACGATTGAAGTTTTATAATTGTGTTTCCTCCAGCAGGTTTAGAAGACCCCGACTGGAAATGATTTAAAACATTTAGATCACTTCTTCTTCTCCTCGGCCTGCCTCGTCTTCAGCCTCAGTGCTTTCGCCCACGGAGAGTGAACGTGGTGGGTTCATGTGTGAGTTTGTGAGATAGTAAAACAAACAGGATGAGTGAGAGCTGCTCCAGCCTCACTTAACTTTACGTCATTCTGGTCTTTGTGCTGCTTCTGAAGATGTAGAATCCGTCTCAGTGGCCTTCACAGATATTCCACAATTCTTCTGTAAAGAAGACCCACCATCACGCCGCTTTAGCTTTTTATAACCTGATCTCACAAATATTTGTGAAATGACCACGACTTCTTAGCAGCGCATTTATGTGGTGGTTGTGTTGGCGCCAAAGAAACAATGCAAATGAAAGGTAGTTAGGATCCTTTTTCACGGTGGACACACACATTAAACGCATCCGTGTAAATATGCAACGTAGTGACGTAGTATCAACAGTGAGGAAGACTGCTTATAGTGAGCGGTAGGGGGAGTAGGACTTTCAACCAGGAGACCGATGTTCTTGTCTGAAAGTGTTGTTGAGTCGTTGTGAAGTTACATTCATGACGTTTTTCCAGTTTCTGATTTAAAGTCTGATTTTGCGATGCACCTTTTACACATTCTGAGTTCGCCCGAGAGATTTATCTAAATGAAACTCGTGGTATGTTTCCGGTACTCTATAAGTGTTGCCATGATTGTTCTAACGGTTGACTTTGGTCTAGTTTATTGCTGAGTCGCGTCGTTATGAAGTTTATTGGCCAATATCTTAAAAACTAAATAAGATATTTTCGAGCTTTGGCTAACTTTTGCTAACTTTCATCCGATAATGATTCACAGAAAATTTGGCAGCAATCAAACAAAAGCCAACCGTCTTCTTCCCAATTAGTCATAAACCGATGCTTTGTCGTGGCCTTAGCGTTACTTTACGTTAGATTAGCTTTGTGGTTTGGCTTGAAATTACTACACTTTCGATTCACCATCTTTTCCTAAACCTTCTAAATTGTTTCCTATGAAGACGGAAGTTTATTTTGAAAAGACTGTATTTATGTCACAAGCTTTCGTAGGAAAACGCACGAAAAATGAGGAGCGACTTGAGGATACGTTGCCTGTTGCCCACGCTGTGTTTCTTTTTGGATCTTCATACTACGTCATCACACTCCTGCAGCATTTCCTCTGAGTGTCTAACATCAACGCAAATGTGTTTAAACTGCATCAATGCTAAAGATACAGTAATAATGATGCCGAGGAGCGTGAAAAGCGTCGCTGTTTCACGGCCTCGAAATAAGAACGGGTTGCAAATGCCCGCGCAGGCAGCGTGCCACAGCTGAGTTAAGGAGGTCGAGAGGTTCCCACACCCGGCAGCAGCGGTGGGATGATGTAACCGAGTGTATCAGAGGGATGAAAGCGCCGCGTGGTGTCTGCGTGAGCTTCCGGCAGATCATGAGCTGCTGTACGTGCTGCTTTGATACGTTTCATCCCCGTGAGCTCCTCAGACGGCACCGCGGCCAATTCTCTCACTCCAGCGGATCGGCACGTCATGCTTCCGACAATGGAAAATAAAATTGGTTTGGAGAGATAACAACTGATGAGCTCTCCTTGAATAATGTCAAAGTTGGGTTGAAAAATCAAATATTTAGATTTAGAAGTTATGATAAAGTTTTATTTTTCCCAGCTGTGACAGAAGTTAAAGTTCATTATCTTCATATTTCACCGTCTGGTTGGAGAAAGCAAATGAAAGGGAGAATAAATGCTCCTCATTGGACATTAGAGCCTCTAGTAACAACATTAAGTATGAACATCCATGTTGAGTCAGGGTTCAGAGATCCATCTCTAACTACAGAAAGGCTTCTCACAGCCTTCATGAGCTATAGTATAATACTGCAGGCAGATAATGAAATACATATCTGAGCCTCATAATGACATACATTATGAGGCTCAGATATGTTTGGTGTTTGTTTCCTGAATGGGACAGTCGGACGTTGACAGGTGGGAAGTGATGTTTCCAGTTTGTACGCCGGTTCAGTCCTCTCCTCCTTCCTACTCACCATGAAACAGCTCTGATCACATTCAAGGTGTCGGTGAGCTGCTGTTGCCCTTGAGCAAACTGTCTGGGGAATAAAGAGAAGCCTCTTCCAGCCGAGTTACTCTCATTGATCTCCCCTCGCTGTGGGGAGGAGCGCCTCGGGGTCCTCTGACCTCCTCTCAACGCAGTCATGTGACTGACCTCCCCCCGTCTGTTGATGATTCATTAATGTGCGAGAGAAAGACCCCACACTGAAATGTCACAGTGGCTGCAGTCCAACGGTTTAATGCGGGATGAGAAGGACTTCCTGCCACTTAACTCTACAGCACTCACACCTCCGGCTCTGAAGAGTGAAGCCGTTCTCAAAGTCATGCTTTCAGCACATAAACCAACAGAGGGACAAAGGGGATCGAGCCGTTCTTCTGTCTTATTGTAGACAAAGTTAAAGTCTCCTTCTGTTCACATCTCAGTGTCCTTTCTATCGGATTTGTTTCTTTTTGTTTTGGAGCTTTGAATGTATTGTTGAGCCTTTTCCTCACACAGTGAGAGTGAATATAGAGATGAAAAGAATCTCGATTTCCTTGTTTCCACGCATGAAGCACAGCTGCTGAAGACTACGAGCACAATGCATTTGCTGATCTGCCTCCACCGCGGCTTTAAGGTTGATCTCTTCTAATAGGACAAGATGTTGGCTTCAGAAGCGCTCTGTCTTAATGTTTGTAGTCCGAGTAGCATCGACCAATCACGTCAACAGTCCTTGTGGCCGAAGTGTAATCTGGGAACCCAGCGTCTATCGTCTGATTATGATTCAGCTTTTTATTGCTTTAAAATCAGCTCGCAAACGAGCTTCTCGTGAAACTATCCGATTGTACACGTCGTCTCTGAACTCCAGTTCAAGTCTTGCCTCTTAGTTGCTGGACTTTAAAGAACAGGTCGTAGCCTGTTTGCAATGACTTCTGTACCCCATATTACCACAGGACCCCCAACAGGACCCCCAACAGGACCCCCAACAGGACCCTCGGGGACACGGGCGTCCACAAACTCATACAGACTGGATGGACAAACTATGACCCATCCAACAGCCCTGCAAGGGTGAAGAGCTGGTCCTCTGGTCCATGGGCGGGAAGATCTGAGAGGAAAAACACAACCATTTGTTAAAATATCTTTATTGCATTAACACATATTTACAAAGAATCACTCTACCCTTAACATATAATGGTAATGATAATAATTATCTTTTGTTTATAAATGTCTTACTGTGTAAACATTTCTCAAGCAGAATAAACTTTGCATCACGGAATCATTATCAGAACCCTTTCTGCATAACTGGATGTATTTATCACATGTTCTCTGTCTGCTCGTCCTCCGTCTTCATTATGGACTCTGATATCTACCATCAACTGACAAGAGACGCACACACACACACACACACACACACAGAGGAAGTGTGTTTAGCCCCGGGCCCCTCAGCCGAGCCCTCCAGAGGATGAAGAGGGATGAGGAAGAGGAGTAAAGCTGGAGGTCGCAGAGGAGGTGCAGATGAGAGAGCAGTTCAACAGTAAGCAGCACTTTGTAGGATTTGTTAGAAGTTTAAAAACGGGCTTTTACTGTCAGAGAGCAGAGTCTTCCTCATGTGAAGATGAATCTCTTGATTTACTGTTAAAGGGATTTGATGTATTTCATGCTGCTGTTTCTGTATTTCTGTTTTACTGGTTTTAATTTATTTTATGAGTTTGATGTTGTTTTTATTGGCTGCTCGATAGACAGAGCTCAGAGTCGGAGTATTGACCGAGAAGTACGAACATATTTTACTTCAGTAAAAGTAGCAATACCACAGTACACGAGTACTCCGTTATATGTAGCTGTATTTAAAATTGTACTTAAGCAAAAGTATTTGTATTTAATGATAGGTAGAGAAATGATGCAGCATAATATATATATTGTATTCTTGGATTGTAATGTTTGATTCATTCATGTGTTCATCTTTATTGTTGGATAAAGTCTTCATGGTTTAATGATATCAGTTATTTGTTGATGAGTAACAACGAACTAAAGTTATCAAATAAATGTTACGGAGTAAAAATTACAATATTTCCCTGTAAGATGTTGTAGAAGTATAAAGTAGCAGAAAATGGACATACTCATCTAAAGTACAAGTACCTCAAAAGAGTACTTAAAGCAGTAGTACTGTTGAGAACCAGGACTGAGAGGAGCAGACTGTCAGACCTGCTGCAGTAACATGAGAGGAGTCTGGAGCTCAGAGACACTACCACTTTAGTCCACAGGGGGCGACGGAACCAACACTACATGAAAGTTCCTCGTAGTAACTTTAAGTACAATACTTGAGTACATGTACTTGGTACATTCCACCACAGATAAAAAGACAAACTATTGTAAAGTGTTTTGGGTTGTTAGTGGACGAAGCTTTGTAGAAGTATTATCATTCTAATCAGAAGTACTACGGGTTGTAGGATGTTAAAATCTAGAGCTGCATAGAAATAGAAATATTTAAATTTATAATATTCTAAATGAATGATTCATATTAATCCTCGGGTAATAATAAACCCAGCTTGTCCACTAACTGACCCGGCTATTGACGGAGCGAACCTCTCAGCTGGGTGTCGACAGCATCAACACGTCGAGTCACCGGCAGCTGTTTCTCTCAAAAGCGAAGTCAACATGGCCGCCGCTCCTGCAGAGGCTCCTGGAACGCAGCAGAAACCAATTAAACAAAGAAAGACTCCATTGAGCAGCTCAGAGTCCTGCTGAGAGACAACACGCCGCTCGGTGCGGAGGCAGCATCGGGCCGACCCGGGCTATCTCCAGCACCGGGGGCAACAACAGGCAATCTGTGGAGGGTGATCGAGGGTAATTAACAGAAGTGTTGTGGGACACGTTTCATATCGTGTGTGTTTCCCTCGAGGCGACGCTCACTCTCACACTCTGCATCTGAACTTTAACCCCAGAGCTCCATGTTTAGAGTTCATCTCAAGCTGTAAATAAATGTACACGACTGCAAACAGACAAATAATGAGACAGACTTTCATTTTATTGCAAAGTATTTATGATTTTTTCATATTTTCTTGGGTTTTGCCTTCCAACTTTTATTTTGACTTTGTTTATTCCCCTGGTGTTGTTTTTAAACTTCAGACGTACTATCACTACTACTGAGATATACTATCACTACTGAGGCATATATAGTATTACTACTGAATATACGACTATACTGAGGTCTACAGTAGGACTACTATCTCTACTGAGTCACATTTCATATATTTATGTGTGTCTGTATATTTCTCCTTCATTGAGATACACATCTGTGTCTGTAATATAAAACAGTCAAATATTCTGTTCTCAAAGCAGCACAAACTGAAACACAGATGATTAATATTAACACGGAGGACAAACTTCACTCAAAAGTTACGCTGTGGATATTTTAATCCGTTGAGTCTTTAATTAAAGCTTAAAGAGAAGCTTTACTGTGTGAAGCAGAAGCTCTCACTCACAATACGCAGAGAACTGGGTCCGTGTTTAACAGCTGCAAGCAAACGTTCTGTGAAATGATCCCAAATGTATTCAGCGTGTATCTGTGCTGCTGCAGAGAACACTTCTGTCTGAAGGTCCTCAGTTTATCTTAATGACTTCAAACACTCGCAGGCCTTTACTCTGACCCTCGCTGCCCCCCCGTCAGGCTAAACTCACAGACAACAAACTGTGTTTCATGGACCGCTTCACATCTGAAGGTCCGGAGCGAAGACACCACATCTGCACTCTCCGGCTCGCCTCTAATCTCCCTGACTAACGCAGATCAAGGAGTCCACGACCCTCCACTTCCACCGTTTGTACCTCTGAAGTTTACCTGGAGTCTGATAAACCTGCAGAGATCTGGACTCGCTGGTCAGGGAAGGTTCCTCGTAGACTCGCGAGTGAGTGAGCATGAGTTCAAACCTGAAGCGTCCCACGACCTCAAACACTGATGTACCGTCAAACAGACGTCAGACGTTCAACTTACACACAAATACTGCTGCCACACAAATGTAGTAAAGAGTACAACATGTACCTCTGAGATGTAGTACAGTATAAAGTACAACATGTACCTCTGAGATGTAGTACAGCATAAAGTACAATATGTACCTCTGAGATGTAGTACAGCATAAAGTACAATATGTACCTCTGAGATGTAGTACAGTAAAAAGTACAATATGTACCTCTGAGATGTAGTACAGTATAAAGTACAATATGTACCTCTGAGATGTAGTACAGCATAAAGTACAATATGTACCTCTGAGATGTAGTACAGTATAAAGTACAATATGTACCTCTGAGATGTAGTACAGCATAAAGTACAATATGTACCTCTGAGATGTAGTACAGTAAAAAGTACAATATGTACCTCTGAGATGTAGTACAGTATAAGGTACAATATGTACCTCTGATATGTAGTACAGTATAAAGTACAATATGTACCTCTGAGATGTAGTACAGTATAAAGTACAATATGTACCTCTGAGATGTAGTACAGTATAAGGTACAATATGTACCTCTGATATGTAGTACAGTATAAAGTACAATATGTACCTCTGAGGTGTAGTACAGCATAAAGTACAATATGTACCTCTGAGATGTAGTACAGCATAAAGTACAATATGTACCTCTGATATGTAGTACAGTATAAGGTACAATATGTACCTCTGAGATGTAGTACAGTATAAGGTACAATATGTACCTCTGATATGTAGTACAGTATAAAGTACAATATGTACCTCTGATATGTAGTACAGCATAAAGTACAATATGTACCTCTGAGATGTAGTACAGCATAAAGTACAATATGTACCTCTGATATGTAGTACAGTATAAAGTACAATATGTACCTCTGAGGTGTAGTACAGTATAAAGTACAATATGTACCTCTGATATGTAGTACAGTATAAAGTACAACATGTACCTCTGAGATGTAGTACAGCATAAAGTACAATATGTACCTCTGATATGTAGTACAGTATAAAGTACAATATGTACCTCTGAGGTGTAGTACAGCATAAAGTACAATATGTACCTCTGAGATGTAGTACAACATAAAGTACAATATGTACCTCTGATATGTAGTACAGCATAAAGTACAATATGTACCTCTGATATGTAGTACAGTATAAAGTACAATATGTACCTCTGAGGTGTAGTACAGCATAAAGTACAATATGTACCTCTGAGATGTAGTACAACATAAAGTACAATATGTACCTCTGAGATGTAGTACAGTATAAAGTACAATAGGTACCTCTGAGGTGTAGTACAGCATAAAGTACAATATGTACCTCTGAGATGTAGTACAACATAAAGTACTATATGTACCTCTGAGATGTAGTACAGTATAAAGTACAATATGTACCTCTGAGATGTAGTACAGTATAAAGTACAATATGTACCTCTGAGATGTAGTACAGTAAAAAGTACAATATGTACCTCTGAGATGTAGTACAGTATAAAGTACAACATGTACCTCTGAGATGTAGTACAGTAAAAAGTACAATATGTACCTCTGAGATGTAGTACAGTATAAAGTACAACATGTACCTCTGAGATGTAGTACAGTAAAAAGTACAATATGTACCTCTGAGATGTAGTACAGTATAAAGTACAATATGTACCTCTGAGATGTAGTACAGTAAAAAGTACTATATGTACCTCTGAGATGTAGTACAGCATAAAGTACAATATGTACCTCTGAGATGTAGTACAACATAAAGTACTATATGTACCTCTGAGATGTAGTACAGTATAAAGTACAATATGTACCTCTGAGATGTAGTACAGTATAAAGTACAATATGTACCTCTGAGATGTAGTACAGTATAAAGTACAACATGTACCTCTGAGATGTAGTACAGTAACAAGTACAATATGTACCTCTGAGATGTAGTACAGTAACAAGTACAATATGTACCTCAGGAGAAGTAGAAAGTAGCAAAACATGGAAATACTCAAGTAAAGTACAAGTACCATGAGTTCATACTCAGTTCAGTACTTGATATACTCCGTTACATTCCACTGGTTTTGTGTGTTAGTTGAAGTTAAATCTGATATAAAAGACATTTTGTTATAAACTTTCTGTGGTTCTTTGATTATTTGAGAGCTACAACAACAACAGAAAGATTCATTCCTTCTGAAAACATCTCTAATAATAATTACAGTAACTAGAAATCATAACGTGGAGTTGTCGCTTGTCTCATCACGCAGGAAACTACAGTGAAGTGTGACTGCCCCCTGCTGGCCGGAGGACGTTTACTCAACGATGGAAAACAAAGTGACACAAAACACAAATCTTTCTAATAAATGCAGAAAGTTGTTTGTGGTCCTTTTGTTGTTCAGACTACAATGAACATTCATTTAAACCAGATGTTGAATCATAAACTAATCAAATATAAACTAGAGTTTAATCTGTGATCCGTTTTCACTGTTTACATGTTGAACACAATCTCATCAGTCCGATCGGCTGCAGCGTCCAATCACATGACAGATGAACAGTGAGGGGCGTGTCGGCCGTTACATCCCAAATCTCTTAATTCTCATTTCCTCGATCCTCGCTTGAACCGGAAGTTGTTCTGCGCCGCCATATTGACGGCCATCCCAAAGCTCTAATGTAGCTCTGAGGATCGAGGATGGAGGAGGGAGGAGGGAGGAGGGACCTCTGAGGAGTATTGAGCTGAAAATGATCACAGATGTGTGAGAAATTAGCTTTTCTTTGGAATCTTTCTTGAGATCGGTCCCCAAACACAGAGAGCGTCGTCTCAGTTTTATTTGTATTGTTTTTGTCAGAGGTCGCCATCGTCGTCTGGTGACAAATGTGGAAGTGAAGGTTGGTTTTAAAGATGGAATAATGTTGTTTTGTGGTAACAAACTGACATTGATGAGTAGAGATTTGCTTCACAAAGAGATATAAATGGCATGTTTATTGTCCTGCACACATCTGTCTGTCTTCTGTCTTCTGACTTCAACTGTGATGTTCAGCAGCTGCATTACAGTCGGAGGTGTCGAGGCTTCCTTCCTTCAGAACAATTATATAAAATATAACAATTGAGTTTCTCTACAGTGAACGGTGCTTTCAAGGGAAAGAAGATAAAACGGTAAAGTCGGTTTATGGAAAACCATAAAAATAACAATACACAAGAATAAAACTAATATACAAACGTAATATTACGACAAATATCGAGAAATAAAGCAGTAAAAGGAGACGACACAGTGAATAAAAAGAAATAAAAAGTGAATTGCTCTGCAGGACAGCAGATCTATAAAAATGGATTTTGAGCGAAGATTTAAAAACAGAGTTTTCCAGCAGACATAAAAGTGCAGTGAAATGTTCGTTAATGTTCAGTAACTGTCAGATAGAACTGAGCAGGATGTTTATTGTGATGGATTATCATTCTGCAGAGCGACGTCACGTCTGTGAAGTGAGTTTAACAAAGACGGAACACAACAGCTGCATCAAATCTAAGAACTGATTCTCTCAGCATTGTTTTTACATATCTGCTACTTTTGTTAAGTGTTCATGTATTCGAACACTTAACGTGTCTAAGAGCCAATCAGCTCTTTGATCCAAAGACAGCCAGAAGTTTCCCATCATGCCCTGGGGTCACGCAGTCGGTGGAGAGCAAGGCCAAATCCCAACGTCCCCCCTCACGGACTTTGAGGCGCGCTCCCGCGAAGTCCGTGAGGGTTTAGTTCTGTCTGTCACATCATCGAGTGTTTGAGTCTCTCGCAGACATCTTGAGCCCTTTATGAACCCTTTCCGTAAGTCAGCATGGTATGCTGACTTAGCCTAAGGGAATTACCCACAAATCATTGCAATGTGACGTTAAACACGGGGTAACCAGTGGACGCATGGAGACGTAAAAAAAAAAGAAGGTAAACAAAGAGGACGGATCACGTGTGCTCAGCCTGTCATATTAAATTTACTCAGAAACATTAAGGGTTAAAGATGGAACAAAAAATAAACGATATAAAAGATATTTATTTATTTATTCATCAAATATTTGATTTTGTCATTGAAGCTGTTTTGATAAAAACGAGTAAATAGATTATAATAAGTTACCTCATCTAGTGAGGAAAGAGCCTGAAGACGTTCACATCAGGGAGTACAACGTATAAAACAAATACACACAGTTATACATCATATTTATGTTGTTTTCATGGTAATGTGATATGTTGCAGTAAAGTGCTGTCCCGTTCATATTCACACCATCTCAAGCCCTCACAGCCTCTCACACTCACCCACTCACCAGGTGACGTCAGTGAGTCCTTGAGGGTTCAGGGTTTGAGGGTTTAGGGGGGACATTGGGATTTGGCCAACTTTTCTCAATTTAGCTAAAAAATGTAATGAATTAAATCAGTACATTTCACATTTTACCACCGTGTTGCGTTTATATAGTCATTTATTATTTTGTATGTGTAACTAATAGCTTTTACTAAATTAACAGAAGCGTAAGTATACATATATATGTATATATATATATATATATATTTTTACATCTTAAACTGTCACCCAGCTGACGGTAATATTTTGGTAACGGACCACAGACGCATACTTTGACTTCCGGTCGGAACTTTTCTCAGTCTAGCTCACAAATTAAACGAATTAAATGAGTAAGTTTTACGTGTTCACCACCTTGTTGCATTTATAACGTGTTTTATGTGTAACCAAATTAACAGAAGCGTAAGTATATATCTTTCACATCTTAAAGTGCCACCCAGCTGACGGTGATATTTTGGTAACGGACCACAGACGCACACTTTGACTTCCGGTTTGAGTTTGTATTTCCAACATGTGAGAGAGATGGCGTCACGCGCTGAGGAGTTAACTCTGGTCGGTCTGTGTGACGTAGAGATCGACTCTAAACGTCACACGTGCTCGTTTCTGACCAACAAAGTCGGCGGTCTTCCGGACTGGTCTCCGGTCACCTCCCGCCGGTCTCCACGCTGCGGTCGCTGCGGAGCCCCGCTAGCTCACGTGGTGCAGGTGTACTGCCCTCTGGAGGCCTCGCGCTACCATCGAAACCTCCACGTGTTCGCGTGCACGGGAGCCGAGTGCAGCGGCAGGTCGGACTGTTGGAAGGTGCTCCGGTCTCAGCGTCTGGAGGAGGAGGCGGTAGGGCGGACATCCAGCAGACCTGACCCGGCTCAGGAGGCTCCTCCGTCGGCCACTGACTGGTGTGACACCGCTGATGACTGGGGGGTGATGGAGGAGGAGGGATGGGGAGGAGGTGTGAAGAAGGACAGACAGGTTCCTGAGGAGGCAGCAGCTCCTGAGACAGAGGGTGAGCAATATAAATACTTTATATATGTTAATAAAATAAACTTAAAGCTGCCTTCATATTCATATTGATGACCACAAACAGGCTGACAACACTAAAATGAGTCAGGCCGAAATGTCTGGAGGCACTTTGTACATCTGTAAAAAAAAATAAAGAACAATCAGAACCACGTAAACATCCAGAAAGTACTTTTACTTCAATACAGTTTTGAGGTACTTTTCTAGAGTATTTCATCTATTCCTATGGAATTAATATTGTTTACAATTAACATTTATTGAAGTTATATTTATTTCTATTTTTTAGTTGTTTACAATAAACTCCTGACTTGTTAAAGAGATGTTGTTCATTGGTGCTTTTTAACATATATACACAATATATATTAATATAAATATATATATATATATATACACACATTATTCCCTTTTTATCTGTTTACATACTCGTCTTTATAGTAGACGTAAAATTAAAATGAAAAGTTCTGTTAAATAACAGAATGAGTCACAGTGTCTGAGCTCACTGTGTAGTTTAATAACGTGAATGAGCATCTTACCCGTCAGGTGAACTTCTTTTTGGTCATTTTGACTCGTTTATTTTTCCCCTCAGCAGCCGGTGAGGTCGACGTCAGCAGCCAGCTTCAGGATCTCCGTCTGGTGGACTCCCAGGAAGAGGAGGAGGTGCCCGTCCTCCGGGCGTTCTTCATCAGCGTGGTGGACGAGTCGGATCTGTGCGGAGAAGAAGACGACGACGACCTGCGGCACGCCCAGCGGCTGCTGAGGGAGTACGAGAGGAGGGAGGGCGTGGCAGTGGGAGAGCTGGAGGACGGGGGAGGAGGAGGAGGAGGGGAGGAGAAGTACGAGAAGACGAGAGCCAGACACGGAGACGCCGTCTTCTCCAGGTTCATGAAGAAGATCTCGCTCTGTCCTCAGCAGATCCTGCGCTACTGTCGCGGCGGGAGGCCGCTCTTCGTCTCCGAGCCGCCGGCCGACGTGGCGACGACGACGTGCGGCAACTGTGGAGGAACCAGGACCTTCGAGCTGCAGCTGATGCCGGCTCTGGTCAGTCTGCTGCGGAGGACGGACGGTGGTGGTGGTGGTGAGGCCGAGCTGGAGTTTGGGACGGTGCTGGTTTACACCTGTAGGAACAGCTGCTGGACATCAGGATCAGCTGTGGAGGAGTTCTGCTCTGTTCAGACGGACCCAGACCAGCAGCTCTTTAAATGATGGCGGTGAAGATGGTAGTTTCACTTCTGGTTCCTTTGAGGGGCCAAAGAGTCTCCACAGCGGCTGGAAGTCTTCGTGTGTTTGAAGACCTCATCGTGCAGCAGTGATGTCACAGTGTACTCCAGTACACTGTGACATCACTGCTGGGTGTGGTGGTTAAAGGAGCCGCAGAGAAACACTGATAAAGTTGCGCCTCAACGAGCAGATCAATGCTGAAGCTGCTGCTACAGATTCTCACTGGAATCATGACACATGTGGTGTTTTAACCAATATTCAGAGAAATAATAATCTTTAAAAACACAAACAGATCATTTTTTAAACAGCCTTTCTCGTGGATTGTGTCCCCTTTAAATGTTTGTTTTATAACAAAATAAAAACAGATTATTTAGTGTATTTATTGTGTTGAATGTTTGTCTCCGTGTGATTCAGAGCTGATTTACTCTTTAATCACATTCCTGCAGCTCGTTAACACGACCTGCTCTGAGAACCCGGAGTCAGTGCCTTAAAGGGACAGTACTGATGTTTAGAAGTACTTCTACATACTCAGAGTATTACTACAGTAGATGTACTGCTGTGGACGTATTCTAGACTCCTAAAAGAATCAATATCACTTTAAGTGAAATTACGTCTTTATACTACAGAACTTTACTTCCTGTCATGAACCAATCACTGCTCTTCATCATAATGTTATAATGTACCTTCAGCCAGTACTCACGTTCACTGAGCAGAGCCTGAAGGCATCATAATGTACCTGAAGTGAACCTCCGTTGGTTAGCCGTTAGCGGCGCTGCTAACGTTACTAGCTCTCCTCTGATTGGTTGTTTAGAATGAAACATGATCAGAGACCAGGAACACGTGGATGAAGCTCACACTCATTGATAAAAACACAGACTCTCGTTTACGTTCTTTTTACTTCAACCTTTACGATACATTTCTATAACTCCGTGTGTGAAGCTTCATAAACATCTGAGTTGAACATTAATGTGAAATGTAAACCGTGCAGAGAGTCAAAGCAGCCTCTGAAGTGGATGATGATCTGAAGAGCTTCTTACTGGATCACATCCAGAGTATCAAAAATAGATTCCTTAATTAACCGGCCAATAAATAAAGGTGTTTATTTCAGCCTCTGTGACGACGTCACTCATTGTTCTGATTACGTAAAGTTGACTTTCAGCCCTTTGGTTGTTTCTTACAATTCAGTCAAGTAAAGCTAGAAGACGACGTCTTTGGTTTGTCAGCGAGGGTTCGAGTCCCGCTAAAGATTCCTGAGGAAACCGCCGTGTGACGCCCTGATGAGTTCGAGCCCGCGGACTCGTCGGAGGCTTCTGATTGGTTGTTCAGGCACTTGAGGATCAGTTCGGTGACCGTTTGTTGTTTTTGTCTCCAAGAAGAAGCGAATAAAGCGTCGCGGTCGTCTCCCGACTTACTGAGCTCCTCCTCCGCAGAACGGCGAGGCGGCGTCAGCGGACGACTTGTGCTCCCAGTCGTACTGGTGGTACTGGTCCAGCTCGTGGTACTGGTCCAACTGGTCGGGCTGGACGCTGCTGCTCAGGCTGCAGATGTCTCTGTCGATTATCTCGTTTACTGAAACGAAAACAGAAGCACGAGACACGATTATTCATGACGTAACAGTCCGGTTACAATCTTTACTCAAATTCCACTGATTTGCTGGTTCTGGAGCTTTCGACTCCATTTCAAAGTCTTCCTCAGAACTCAGCCCTGAAGAAGTGGTTGAAAGCTCCAGAAGAGCATAAGTGGACCTTGAGTTCAGACGTTTCTGGTCAAACAGCTGTTTTCCAATGAACTCTCGGGTTGCAATATTTTCACCAGATGGCGACAAAGAACCAGTTTGTTCTCGACATCATTTTTTCAGACAAAATATTTCCATTCAACTCGTGTTGCTTTTCTTTTTACAAACAAATCTTCCTTTTGTTTTGGTGTTTTTCTCGGCTCGGCTTTGGTTCTTTGGTAACTTGATCCAGAACGGTTGTGATTGGTCGTTCGATGTCATTCAGAACTATAATTATTAATTACGTAAAATGAGAAACATCAAGTTTTCCTTTTGTGTGAAGCATCAAATAAACTTAATCTGCTTTATTTGACACCACAATGTCGAGAGTCAAGTGTTTCCAAAGGTTTCTAGATGTTTGAAATCCTGAAACCTAAATCTTAAAAAAAACAAGAATTAAAAACATCAAAGTCATGTGACAGACTTTCGGCCCAATGCATGCTGGGATTGAACCCAGTAAACTCCCCAAAACACATTCTGCAGCTGACATCGCTTTATTTCCACGACAAAGTTTTCCTCTGACATCACCGTAACAAGTGCAAAGGCTCATGGGTGTTGTAGTATTTAGAGCAGAGGTAAAAAAATGTAAACAAGAAGAAACGATGTTGAAAACATAAAAGATGTGAGATCGTTAAACTGTCCAGGAGCAGCTTCACGTGTGAAGCAAAGGGGGAGGGGCTTCACCACAGGAAACATGAGATGAAGGTCGTTTATTAAATGATATTAAACTACATTGTGACACATGCAGGTAAATGGCCACAGGAGGGAGCAGCTGCACTCACACTGAGTCTGTAGCTTCAAACACGTTCTCCTAAAACCTTCAACACTTTATTTAATGAATTCATCTCGACGACTAAAAGAGACGGAACTTTGAGTCTGAGACACATGCTGAGCTCTCAGTGGAGGAGAGAAGTGATGGAGTTCATTATGATTGTTGTTGTTGTTGTTGTTATTAGTGGCAGTAATGAAGCTGCTCTGCTGAGTCTAAACATAGCTCCGCCGTGAAACCTGAAGCGCGACAATCAAATAGTGGACTAAATTAAAACCGTTAATGATGGTAAACATTCCCGAGGTGAGGAGGATCCTACGTTTGTGTTTTATCCGCCATCTTGAAACTAGAGATTGAGACCATAAACTCATGTTTACAATGTTTACTGAGGTAATAAATCAAGAGACAAGTAGAGTCATTGCAACCGTGGCTCACTGGCTTAAGAGGGTTGTCTGGTAACTGCAGGGTCAACGGTTCGATCCTCGACTGGGACGTGCCACGTGTCGAAGTGTCCCTGAGCAAGGGTGCCTGTTATTGGCAGCCCACTGCTCCCTATACACAGGGATGGGTCAAATTTCGTGTATGTGTATATGACAATAAAAAGGGGTTCTATTTCTATTCTACTATTAACTACTACTAGAGTTCCCCTTTAGAGTCACAGCTGCTGTGTTTCATGTTTCATCACCTTTTCACAAACAGGTAAATACCGTAAAACAACACAAACAGTAACTTGAGTTTTTGTGATGTGAGATATTGTTTAGATGAGTTTGAGATGTTTCTGAATGTTTTCTTTCAGGAATCTTTAAATCTTGTGTCGCTGCAGTGAATCCTGGAGGACTACAGACCCGAAACCTTTAAACTCTACAGAGGACGTTACTGAACGAGATCTCCTACCGTCATCCAGTGTGATCTCCTGGAGGCCCAGGGAGCCCGGGTTCCGACCGTCATCCGGCTCCTGCTTCACGCTCGGAGCCCGTACCGAGCCGGAGAGCCGAGGGTCCTTCTGGGGGTTAGCGGGGGTCACGAAGGGTCTTCTGGAGCTCAGCGATGGAGGGTTTCCCCTCTGAAGGGCCACCGAGGAGGCCTGTTGTGGCAGCGGGGAGATCCGAGGAGGGATCGAGGAGGTCTGAGGAGGGATGTTGAAGGTCTGAAGAGGCATGATGCAGGTCTGGAGAGGAAGCAAGCTCTGGAGGGGGACGGAGGAGGTCTGGGGGGGCAGCTTGGAGGTCTGAGGAGGAATCGAGGAGATCTGAGGTGGGACGGTGAAGGTCTGAAGAGGAATCAAGCAATGGGGGGGCACTGAGGAGGTCTGGGGGGGCAAGGAGGAGGCGTGAGGAAACACTGAGGAGGTCTGAAAGGGGACAGAGGAGGGAGGAAGAGGAGGATGATGAAGACGAGGCACGCTCTGTGAAGGAGGACCACAATGCACTGGGATGTCACGGGAGTCATAGTAAACCAGGTCTGGGAGCCGGGAGAAGCCAGATGGATTGTGGGAGATGTGGTCCGTCTCCCAGCGCTCCTGCTTGACTCCCACAGCGGCGGCGTGGGGGGGGTGACGCCGGACTCCGGGCAGGAAGGTCAAGCTCTGCGTTAGACTTCTTCTTCTCTTCCCGTTGGAGACGTAGAACTGGACCTGGACCGGATCGCTGGTCTTCTTGTTGTAAGGAGGAACCTCCACCACGATGCTGGACTGAAACACAGACGGGAAGAAAACCGCTGTGAAACAAATCTACGAGATTAAATACTGCAGAAAACCTCCGTAGTGGTTCTCTTTGGGTTTACACATCTCACATGGAAAGAAAAGGAACTACGTCACTTGACTTCTTTAAGTCAGACGCCACCGTTAAACACTGAGGTAACGTGAGCCGCCGAGTGCCAAATATATTAATGATGTTAATATCTGTTTATGTTCATGAAAGAAGAAACAAAAAGTATATATGTATCTTCCAGGACCTTCGTCTTGCTCAGAGGCAGAGTCAACCTCCGGTTCTTTAAGTGAAGTCAAAGCTTCATGTGTTAAAGCTGCATTCTCTCTAGTGTCCACCAGGGGGCGACTCCTCTGGTTGTATAGAAGTCTATGAGAAAATGACTACTTCCTGTTCACTGGTTGCAAAAAAACAAGATGGCGACGTCCAAAACGCTGAACTCGAGGCTTCAAAACATCCACAAACTAATTGATGAAGTCACGATGACTTTGTCAACTATGTCAACCAGCAACGTTTACTGGTGAAACGTTTTCTTTTTTCATGGCCATCTTTGCAAACACTTGCAGGTTTTTTTGGGCCTGACTGAGTCTTTAATAACTTCTATCTACTGTATATATTTATATATATATCTACTGTATATATTTATATATATCTACTGTATATATTTAGATTTATTTATATCTACTGTATATATTTAGATTTATTTATATCTACTGTATATATTTTGATTTATTTATATCTACTGTATATATTTTGATTTATTTATATCTACTTTATATATTTATTTATATCTAATGTATATATTTTTATTTATTTATATCTACTGTATATATTTATTTATATCTACTGTATATATTTATTTATATCTACTGTATATATTTATTTATATCTACTTTATATATTTATTTATATCTACTGTATATATTTTTATTTATTTATATCTACTGTATATATTTATATCTACTGTATATATTTATTTATATCTACTGTATATATTTATTTATATCTACTGTATATATTTATTTATATCTACTTTATATATTTATATCTACTGTATATATTTATTTATATCTACTGTATATATTTATTTATATCTACTTTATATATTTATTTATATCTACTGTATATATTTATTTATATCTACTGTATATATTTTTATTTATTTATATCTACTGTATATATTTATTTATATCTACTGTATATATTTATTTATATCTACTGTATATATTTAGATTTATTTATATCTACTGTATTTAAGGAGCTTTCTCTGCTTCAACGTGTTTGTGAGAGGAAGACAGAAGTTTATGTAAAATGTATTTAGTTGCTAGATAGAAAGAAGAAGAACACATTCATGGACAAAATGCAACATAAACACGTTTCATTGTCTTTAATGTAAATAAATAATGAATAAGAGTAACTGTCTCAGAGACGTGTTGGTGTCTCTCGTCTCTCGTTTACTTCCTCTCCAGGGAATCTTAGTCACCATCTTAAGTGACATTTAAAAACTCCAAAAACTAGTAAATATCTGTAAGATAGACCCTTCAAAGAAGGAAACATGATGAGGAAGGGCTTGGGTAACGGACGCTAAAACATAATTAACTCTAAACAGGAATTGAATACAGGCCGTAGCAGGAAGCTGCAGAGTGATATAAATATGAAGATAACAGACTCGCCCGTTACTCTGATCTGTGAACACTAATGTGAAACATGCTGAATGTTTCTACTTACTCCGCTGCTTTTTTCTGGCACAACTCTGGCGTCCATTTCCCACAACGATCTTCCATCTGAGGGGAGAAAACACGTTACGTTCAAAACAACGTCTGACAAAACGTAACGTAGACGCGTTTCAAAGTGCAGTAAGTGAAGGTGGAGCCATCTCACCGGCTCCTTTCTCCATGAACACCACCCTGGACTGTGTGGAGATGTTGGAGCCGCTGATGAGCAGCTCCTCTCCTCCGTCCACACAGCAGCTGGATGGACTGAAGCTCTCCACCAGAGGAAGATCCTGACCGGAGCGCTGGGCTGCAAACACCACGCGGTACTTCAGTACATGTACTACAGCACCAGCACATGTACTTTGAGAGGGAAAGGAAGTGTTGACTGAACCCTCACTGATTATGATCTTGTAGTTTAGCACAAGCATGAATTTGCCTCCTCTGATTCTTTCATAATGAATGAAATGAACCTTTGTGCCGTCGACCTCACTGGAAGTCACTCTAAATCTCACGTAAATGTGATGCCTTCACATCAAAAGGCCGACTCACAGCACTCCACCGGATTGGACGTCGTCTGCAGCCACAGCATGCGGCCGTCCTGCTGCGGGAGGGCGACCCTGAACACAACACGGACCCTCGTGTTCTTTCTCCCGATGTCCATCTCCCCTTTCTTCAGCTCGATGTCGGCGTTACGCAGCTTCAAGATGCCGGCGCAGTCGATGCTGAGGAGCAGAAGATACACAGAAAGACCGCTGGTTGGTAACAAGATGCACCAGCAGAAGAAAACACGGTGAACCCCTCTGTTACCTGGCGGCCATGTTGTTATCTGGAAGCAGAGGGACCTCCAGGATCTTGGTGCCGCCCATGATCTTCTCGTGGCAGGTGGTGGTGACCGTCTTCCCCGTCACGCGGTGGACCTGGTAGAAGGGATGAGGCCGGAGGTAGCGGTCGTCCGCCGTGCCGATGAACAGCACCATGCTGAGCGGCTGCTCGCCGGACCCACTCAACTGGAAGAGACACAAAGAGACAAAGACACAAAGATTCACGTCTGATGAAGAGCTGCACAACATCTCACCAGACATGTGAAGCATCTTCACCACCAGAAACACTACTACGAATACAGTTTAATGTCAAATAATATTAATAATAAAATCAGTCCAATTTGGTCTAAACTCGGAGTGAAGTTGGCAGCATGTCCTAGTGTTAAGTATATATACTGTATATACTGTATATATATATTATATAATATATATAATTAAGAGTCCAACATGTCGGGTGAGAAGGGAAGATCAACGTTTACTTCATAATTAGAAGTTAAAGAGAGTCAGGCTAGCTTAGCTTAATGCTAATAGTGAGGAGAGACATGTTTACTGAAATAAACATTTCTTTGTATTTGCTTCATAAAAAAAGCCCAATAAATATGACTGAACAATGACAATAAAAAAAGTAAAAAATGAGAAACAAACAAATTTAAAATTAAAATAAATAATAATAAATAATAACAGATAATAAATAGAAAATAATAAATGATAATAAGATAGTAAATACTAATAAAATAAATACTAATAAAATAAATATAAATGAAACAAATAAACATAAATTACTACACAACAAAAGCCTCTTTATTAATCTGAACACATGTAAAACATGGATTCCATCCATCTGGTCACATGACAGCAGGAAGCTGCTGTGGCCTCAGAATGTGACACCAGAATAGACCTGCTGGTGTCCGTTACATACGAGGCCTTGATGGAGCTTTACTTCGACTCCTCTGATCCACGAGCTCAGCTGCTCGCTGACGCGTCACCGGAGGACCCGAGAACCTTTAGATCCACAAACCGACCGAAGCTGGTGACACTCGGTGTTTCAGAGCCTTTAAATGTTGCTTTGGTCTCTAAACCCAGAAAGCCTCTCGATTACATGTAATACAAACCTGAGAGACGTAGAACATCCTCAAGATAATGTCTGACTTACTTTATTAATAATGTAAATGATTCATGATTATCTAAAGTGTTGTCGGTTAGTTTCAGAAAGTACCAGATAAAGTCATGGACCCCATTGTGGGTTCATTACAGGTCAACCAAGTTATGACTCATTTGAAGAGATTGCTCATGTTTTGTGTAAATACTTCATATCTTGAAGCCTCCATCATGTCTTGACGTCATGTGTTGCCCTTTAATGTTTGTGTGTGTGTCCTAAATAAATGACCCGTCTGTGAGAGAACCGTCACGTTCACTGATTAAAGCCTCTCGCTCAGAGATCAGACCACAACAAGTCAGTTACAAGCAGAGTGAGTGCAGGAACGTAATCAATGTGAGTGTAAAGAGACAAGTGTGTGTGTGTGTGTGTGTGTGTGTGTGTGTGTCTTACTTTGACGAGAGGATGTCCTACAGTAGCTGCCTTGATGGAGCCCCTGCTGCCCTCCGTCTCGTAGTGAGCCCTGTGGTACGATCTGGGCTGGACCTCCACCTTCAGCTCACACTGGTCGTACTGGTTGGGCAGAGGCCAGTCCAGAGGAGGGGGGGACGAGGTCCTGGAGGCAACAGACACATTAAAGAGTAAAGTAGTGGGTCCTTAAAGTACTGGGTCCTTAAAGTACTGGATCTCTGAGGCTTGTAACTGCAGTCAGAGGACAGGAAGTTAGAAAGGAGACATTTTCAACAACATTTTGGTAAAAATACACTTGAGTTACACGAGAAGATTTGATATCACGCTCATGTTTGTGAGATAAATATGAAGCTGGGTTTTGTTTCCTTCGGACAGAGCCAGGCTATCTGTTTCCCCCTGTTTCCAGTCTTTGTGCTAAGCTAAGCTAAGCTAAGCAGCAGCTGGCTGTAGCTCTATACTTAACCATTAGATATGAGAGGGGTGTCAATCTTCTCATGTCATTTAGAATGTTCTCACTCTACTTTCTTTGTATTGTTTCAGCACTAAATTCATTACTTACATGATAACAAAATCAGAGAACTAGCATGTGTGAAAGTAATAATAGCGGTTTGAAGATAAACCAACCTGAACAGAGGAGGGTTCCCCGGTTTGGGTTTGTTCCAGCTGAAGTGGGACGGCACCTGAAGGAAGAGATCCTCCAAGACGTCCTGTTCATGTCCCTCCTCACCGGGAGAGTCCAGGAAGGGCTCCAGCCCCGGGTCTCCCTGACCGGCCAGGAGGCCCAGCTGGATCCCCGACGTCCTCCTGGTCTTGGAGGGGACGTCCAGCTCCTGGTAGCCGGACATCAGGAGGGGCCCCAGGGCGCCGGGGCTTCCCACCACGCAGGTGTCGTCTGTCATGCTGCCCCGCGGAGAGGCGCCCGGGGTGGGGCTGGGGGAGTGGTGAGGCGAGGGCGAGCGGGTGTGGGGGCGGTCGGCGCTGGAGTGGCGTCTCTTACCGCAGGGGGACGTCGGTCTGGACGACGGCCTGAGGAAGAGGTTTGGTCAGGATTAGCAGGGTTTACCAGCATGAAGAAGAAAAGAGATCTTTGACCGAGTGAAATAAATAAAGGTACTAATCAGACGTTAGTGGACCTGGAGGACGTACCTGGAGGTGGGCCGGCGGTTCAGCCAGCTCTCCTCGGTGACGCTGGTGCGAGGGGAGTGGCAGGGCGACTGGTGGGGCGACAGTGCCGGACTGAAGGCTGAAGGATGTTGGTATTTTTGTTGCCACAGCTCCACCCCGAAGGCCCCGCCCCCGCAGCCTGGGGACCCCAGGGGCGACCCGATGGGGGAACCGAGGGCGAGGCGGGCGGCGTCGCTCAGCTCCACCTCCACGTCGTCGTAGACGTGGGAGAAGGACTCGCAGGAGGAGAGGTCGGACATCCAGCTCCTGGAGGACAGGCTGCTGCAGGGGCTCGGGCAGAGCGCCGGGTCCCGGTAGCAAGGGACCAGGGGCAGGTAGAGCTGGCCTCTGGACCAGGACCCCTCGGTGTAACCCCCTTCAGCGCCACCCACCGCCAAAGCTCCCTGGTTACTGACCGGCTCCACATGGTTGTTGGGTGCGATGGAGGTGATCTGGATACTCGGGCAGTCAAAGGTTCTGGGGTTCCCCAGGGCGCCGTAATGGGGCCCCTGAGACTGGTAATGGTCATTATACTGGTAGGGGAAACTTTGCAGCTCCTGGCTGACGAGCTGCTCGGCCAGAGCCTGAGTGGAGGAGGGAGGAGTCCTCACATTGAGGTCTGGACCTGAGAGGAGGAGATGAACCAACGTGTAAATCAGACATGTGATCATTTGCATTGCAAACACGCTTGTTTTGTTTTTCTTCTTTATTGACGAGCAGCTAACACATCATCCATCATCTGAACACGAGCAGCAGGCCGACACCCTAAAACCTTCATGCAATAAAAAGGAACTAATTCACACAGCAAATGCTAAATATTGAATATGTTGCTGTTGTTTAGGTCGACATCTACAGCATCAGTTTACAGTTCAGTTCCTTCAGGTACAACTTGTTTAATAAAGTTTGTCAACAGGCAGAACTCAGCAGAGAGACAAGTATAGATATGTAGTATTAAGTATTAATATCGCTGTGAACTGAATATATTAATATAAGTTTTGGACTGTTGGTCGGACAAAACAAGACATTTGAACTGAGTGACGTTAGAGATTGTTTATGACAATAATATTTATTTCATTTATTCAGATTAACTGCTGATAAAAATGAGTTGCAGCTCCTGTTAACACATGTGACGTAGTTCACACCTGTGGACGTCTGGTGTGACATGTTCACTCCAGACTTCTTATCTACAGCTCAGTGAATTCATTCACACAGCTGCTGCACACACACACACACACACACACACACACACACACACACACGTCTATTATTACACTCTCTGTCGCTCCGACGCACCTCATGGGTTACATGCAAATACATAAAAATGTAAAAAGGCGTCAAAGTGACAACGGTGATCTGCTTCAGTGGCTCCACTCGCTGCTTCTTTTGCATGAAACCCTCAAAGAGAGGGGGGGGGGGCGATGCCCGCTGCCAGCTGGCTGCCACAGAGCGGTTAGAAAACCAGGAAGTAAAACCTGCAGCAAGACAGGCGACACGCTGTCTGAAACACAGTCACACAACATACATCTGATGTGTCTGTCTGCCTCTCTCTCTCTATCTATCCATCTCTGTCTGTCTGTCTGTCCTCTGTCTCTGTGTGTCTGTCCGTCTGTCTGTCTCTCTCTCTGTCTGTCTCTGTGTGTCTGTCTGTCTGTCTGTCTGTATGTCTCAAATACTGCTGCAACCTTTCTGTTAGTCTAGAATCCTGTTTATGAGGAGAAACGAGGAATATTCACTGAACTCAACGACGGCTGCAGAGGACTATCTAGAGAAAAAAAAGACAAATGAGCCGCACCATTTAACAAAAAGCTCACGGTGAATTCCTCAAACGTCTTTCAGACATTCAGTTGAAAAGCATTAAATTCTTCCCGTTAACAAACTGGAACTTAAGATTTTTTTGCCATATTTAGCTGCGAGAGCATATAATGTGAATCATAAGAAATCAAATAATCAAAGTGAAGAACAGACTATAGTGGGTAGCGTTGTGAACTCGCAAATTATTTGCCCCGATTCTGATACTCGGTTAATAGTTTGAGTCATTTTAGTTTCTTAAATGTGAATATTTTCCTCCTCTGTGACAGTAAATTAATATATTTGAGTTGTGAACACAGAAAGACATTTCATGACGTCATCTTGGGCTTTTCCCCCCATTTTTCTGCCATTTTATGAACAAACAACGAATCAATTAATCAAAAATAATTGTGAGTTTAATGAACAATAAAAAACAATCATCAGTTGCAGCGCTCACAGTGAGGACTAAATAATAACTCATATTTAGTATAATTTAACTTCTTATAATATGAAGGTGTAGTGAGTTAAAATCCTAAAATATAATTGTTAACCGCGATATAAAACACGAGCAGATCAGCTGATCAATAACAATAATCAATGTAAAGAGTCTCTGTAGCTTTCACTGGTTTATTTTTAAAAACAACTAAATTTAACAGCAGACAGCTGGAGGTGTCACATCCACTAAAGTCAGACAGCACAACTTCCGGTTTTCAAAATAAAAGCCCGTGCTCTAACAACCCAACAGGGAAAGTCTTCTCTTCTACACATCTGATATAAACATGTAACATTATTACATATTACATAATAATTCAGGTCCAGGTGATGAGATGGCTGACTGTTTTTATAATATCTAACATGTAACAGTCTAATAATAAATAATATGAAGACATTATTGTTACTAGGCTCTAAGACATAAATATAAACATAAATATACAAACTACATTAATCAAGCTTGATGCTATTTATTAGGCGTTTCAATCATAACTTCTCATATTTGATATAGCATTATTGTTTTATATTTTACTGAATCCTTAAATTATTACCTCTGAATTATATAGAGCTGCTCGATCACACTACTGTACATGCACTCACATAAACACACATTCATGTGCATAATAAATACAGAGAAGTAGTCCTTAATATAAAAGTATGAGGCTCTCTCCATCAATACTCATTATGTTTATTTTATTTCACGTAAGAATAAAAACACGATCATTTAAATATAAAATAGTGCAAGTTAGAATAAGATAATAAAATATATAAAAATATAACTTTAAAGTTATATGAATCAAGTTGCACAGTAAAATAAATAGTCCATTCAAAAATGTAATGTCAGCTATTAAAAAAAATAAGAAATGTCATATAAAAGATGGTTTAGTGACTTATCTAATCTTAAATTATGTTTACGGAACTGTTGGCAGACTGTGTTTTATTCCGACGGCCACATAACTTCCGGTGTAACGCTCGCTAGTTCCCGCCAGCTTCACGCTTCGTGTTGACAATTTAATTAACTAACGTCGCCAAAATGAACTGACCCGTACCTGTCGCCGTCCGTCTGGCGTCCTCCTCGAAGACGAGCCTGAAGTCCAGCTCCTCCGCGCAGTTTGCTGAGGACATTGAACCGGAAGACACGCAGAGCGTCCTCAGAGAGACAGCCGTTAAAACGACCTGTCTGTCTGTTAAAAGTGACCCGTCTCACTCACTTCCATCAGAACTCCGACAACAACAATAAAACACGTCGACTAATTTATAACTAATTTCCCCCTCGACTAAAAGTTGTTAACCGGTAATCGACTCGATCAATAAATAAAATATCGTACTCTGAAGTGTGAAAACCGGAAAAAGTCCCATTGTTGTGTAAACTTGTTCTTCTTCGGTGGTTTCTGGTTAGAGTTTTTTTTTTACTCTCCTCCAGGTTGATCCCTGTGATGCGTTCACGGTCTACTCGAAAAACTCGGAACGTTACCATTTCCAGTGATGTAAGGACATTGTATAAAGAGAAATATAAAATATATATATTTAGATACATATATATATATTAAATATACATTAAATATAATTATAAATAAATAAATTAAAACAATATATATTTATATTAAATATAAAAATAACGACGGAGCCAAATATACGGAAGCATTTAACGGACTAAATTAAAATGAAAAATGTAATCTCAAAATAACATCATTTCCCACTTGTGTGAAATTTGACATTTAAATTAAATTATGTAATTTGCATATTGGAAATTCCATTTGACATTTTTTCTTGTTTTGTATTTATTTGTATATATATTTTGTACAACTATACATTTTTTTCAACACAATGTATGGTGTAGTACCTTTATTTTTTTGTACTTTTGTTTTACTATTATTAGTATATCATATACTGATAGATTTAAAAGAGCTGGTTTTTATCGGTACTTCTCACATCATGTTTTTGTACTTTTACTGCAGACACAAATTTCCTGTAAAGTTTATTGGATGTTTGTTTTCACACGTCAGTTTGCAACAAGATGTTTTAAATATGGCTAAAAAATATTAACTTAATAATAAATGTAGCGCAATAACTTTTATATTTTTATTTTAGTTTATTTTGAGACTCAGCCGCATTAACAAACATGGTGTCAGTTATTCTCATATTTCCCAGTGCCGTTGAAGGCACCATTAGCCAGCCCGGTGATGACGTCAGTAGCTGGGCGTCAACATCTCTCAGGCTCAATTCAGGACTTTTTAATCATTAGAGCAGAGACAGAGGAAGTATTTACATCCTTTAGTGTAGTAGAAGTACTAATACCACACTGTGAAAATACTATGTTACAGTGAAAGTACTAATACCACACTGTGAAAATACTATGTTACAGTGAAAGTACTAATACCACACTGTGAAAATACTATGTTACAGTATTACCACTGTAAAAATATAGTTACAGTAAAAGTACTAATACCACACAGTGAATACTATTAATATTACTAAACGTTGTCATTATCATTATTATAAATCAGTTCATAATACAACTAATTGTTTCAGCTGCTTGTATAAACTTGTTGAATTCATGACTAAACATAATATTCTATAAACTATGTTTAGTGTGAAACATGTTTATTTGTAAAGTAACTAAAGCTGTCAGATAAAAGTAGAAAGTGGCACGAAAAGAATGAAGTAAAGCAGCTCAAATGTGTACTTCAGTACTCGAGTAAATGTACTTAGTTACATTCCACTACTGCATAAATAAATAATAATAATAATAAATAACACAGATAAAGAAATTCATCACCTTTGTTTGTGTCTTTTAATAGTTTTCAGTTGAGACTTTAACTTCAGAAAACAATAAAATAAACAAACATGAAACCTTCAGGTTCATCATGAGGAAGATTTCTCAGCTGAAAACTTTCGTGACGAATAAAATAAAACTCGATCCATCATCAACGGATGAAGCAAACAGTTATAAGTTTCCAAAACCATGATTTTAAAAAGTTCCATAAGGCACCGAGTTCATTCAGGAATATGAAATGATGAATCGTGAATATGAAGGTTCAGCTCTGCCCCCTACTGGTGAACATCTGAACCTCTTCAGTGACCAGGTAAACAAAGAAACATGGATTCTATTCAAATAAAAAGATTATATATATATATATATATATATATATATATATATATATATATATATATATATATATATATATATATATATATATATATATAAAATCTTTATATATATATATAATTTATAACCATTGTATGACCACCCCAATAGCTGCTGTTTGTGTTTGAGAGACAATAATCTGAACTTCATATGAGAATCTTTTTGATGCAGAGAAACAAACAAACAAAAAATCTAAAATAAAGAAACTGTTGATTTGTTTCCCGGTTTACACAAACGTCTCGTCTTCTGACTCCTCATGACGTCATCGGTTGTTTGTGACGCTCACCGTTCTCCATGCCGACGCTCTTCTTCTTCTTGTCGTCCGTCTCCTGTTGGGTCTCGAACACGTGACGTTTGTTGCTCCCCTCTTCCTCTTCCTCCGCGGTGCCGTTCGGCTTCCCCTCCCCCTCCCTCTTCCTCTTGCAGACCAGGCCGGAGTCTTCCTCGCCGATGCGACCCTCTGGTATCCCGAGGACTCGCAGACAGACGACGGCGGCCGCTTGCTCGGCGAATTTCTTTGACTTCTCCCTGAAATAAAATGACGAGATCGTTCAGCACGACAGCTGAAAAACTAAATAAAATCTGTAAATAAAACTAAATAAAATCTGTTAAAACTAAATAAAATCTGTTAATAAAACTAAATAAAAATTGATGTTTCTCCAAGTGTGAGAGAGACAGCGTGTGTGTGTCTCTGTATTAGTGTGTGTATATGTATGCGTGACAGTGTGTGTGTGTGTGTGTCTCCTGACCACAGAGTAGATCTGTATCTCTTCCCCTCCACAGTGACGGTGGACTGAAACGATCGGTCCTGAGAACGCTGCACCTGAAAATAACAAAACAGTAAACTTCATCTCCATCAATCAATAAAACACAAATATGATCTTTAATATATTTTGACTGAAACCAAAGATCTTGGAATTGTTATTGTTACGCACCAAAACAAAAGGGTTCATTCCTTGAATGTGATATCAGATATTTTATCATCAGTTTCTGCAGACTTTGTGGACTATGGATGGAATTAATACCACAGAAGAAGCTATTTTTAATACAGTCTTTGATGGCAGTTAGTCAAACTTCACATCTCAACAGAGCCTTGATGAAGAAGAAGGAGGAGCAGACTATGAAGAAGAAGAATCTCTCCCACTCACTCATCATAATGACAGTATACATTGTAATAAGTAATTATATTAAAGGCTCGTCATCTAGTTTTGATAGAAGTAACTTATGTTTCCTTCAGAGCAGAACCAGAGCAGTGATCTATTAAATAACCGTCTTTATTCCAGCAGAAGAAGAAGAACAGAACCAGAATCCATCAATTTGACCTATTTCAGTGTTTCTGAGCAGCTTTTATAATCTCCGACGGGTGAATTCACTAAGATTTGATCATATAGTGATGAAATGTTCATCACACATGTAGCCGTCATCTTATTGGTGCAACAGACTCTCACCATCTCATAGAGCGGCTGCTCCAGCTTCTCCTTTCGGCTCCACTCCAGCAGGAACATCTTAGGAGTGATGTGAGGAGGATACTCCCTCCTGGAACCACAAACACAAGATCATCACATGTCCTACGCGTTACCTCGCGGTCCTACGCGTTACCTCGAGGTCCTACGCGTTACCTCGAGGTCCTACGCGTTACCTCGAGGTCCTACGCGTTACCTCGCGCTCCTACGCGTTACCTCGCGGTCCTACGCGTTACCTCGCGCTCCTACGCGTTACCTCGTGGTCCTACGTGTTACCTCGCGGTCCTACGTGTTACCTCGCGCTCCTACGCGTTACCTCGCGGTCCTACGTGTTACCTCGCGGTCCTACGCGTTACCTCGTGGTCCTACGTGTTACCTCGCGGTCCTACGCGTTACCTCGCGCTCCTACGCGTTACCTCGCGGTCCTACGTGTTACCTCGCGGTCCTACGCGTTACCTCGCGGTCCTACGCGTTACCTCGTGGTCCTACAGATCAAACAGAATGAGCTCTCGTTGAGTGCACTGACTCACCGCTCAAACCTGACGGCCATGGTGGTGACGTCTCCGTCCATCACCAGCGTCTCCGGCCGGCTGCTGGTCTGCAGGGCATCCCTCTTGGCCTGCAGCTGGTCCTGGGTCTGCTGATAGAACTCCTGCAGCCCCAACGCCTCGCTGCAAAAAACACACGACGTCACTGACCCGACGCTCAGAACCACCACGAGTCATTTCAATAAATAAAACAAAAACCAGTGGTCGTACCTGAGCTCCGCGCTGCTCTGAGCCGCCTGCACCTGCTTCCCCAGAGGAGACTCCACCTTCTCTCTCAGCATCTGACACAGACAGTACTTAGTGTTGAAGGCGTGGTTGTTGTACCGGATCGCCTACGAAACCACAGCCAGCAAAGAAGAAGAAAGTAGTAGAGTAAGAGGTTTACACTTCAGAGGAGACTCTACAGGTGAATATGGTAAAAATATATAATGAACTCATAGATATCAACATGAAACTTCTCCACTTCATTACTCACATTAAGATGATTATTTATTGTATTACAAGTTTTCTGACATGTTATGTTTAAATATGCAAATGAGGCATTATGTAATGGCAACGTTTGGTGAATTTAGTAGAAATCTACAGACACAAACAAACAAAGTAGTAAAATAAACGTTTTATTTCCAAGAGTCTGAAAGAAGACGAGTTATGGAAGAAAAATAGACTAAAATCTCTAAATTGGTTGTTCTCACATGTTTGAGGTAGTCCTCCATGACGGTCTCCAGAGGAAGAGGTCCCTGGTCTCTGAACACTGAAGCGTTCCACATGGCAGCTCGAGCCAACATGACCGACGAAGCTCCGGTCGCCTTCCTGAAGTCCTCGATGTCCATGTTGGTCTTCACCAGATCCAGAGATCCTCCACTGAGAGACATGGTGTACTTTATACTGTACTACACCTCAGAGGTACATGCTGTACTTTATACTGTACTACACCTCAGAGGTACATGCTGTACTTTATTCTGTACTACATCTCAGAGGTACATATTGTACTTTATACTGTACTACACCTCAGAGGTACATGCTGTACTTTATACTGTACTACACCTCAGAGGTACATGCTGTACTTTATACTGTACTACATCTCAGAGGTACATGCTGTACTTTATACTGTACTACATCTCAGAGGTACATGCTGTACTTTATACTGTACTACATCTCAGAGGTACATGGTGTACTTTATACTGTACTACATCTCAGAGGTACATGGTGTACTTTATACTGTACTACATCTCAGAGGTACATGGTGTACTTTATACTGTACTACATCTCAGAGGTACATGCTGTACTTTATACTGTACTACACCTCAGAGGTACATGGTGTACTTTATAATGTACTACACCTCAGAGGTACATGGTGTACTTTATACTGTACTACATCTCAGAGGTACATGGTGTACTTTATACTGTACTACATCTCAGAGGTACATGGTGTACTTTATACTGTACTACATCTCAGAGGTACATGGTGTACTTTATACTGTACTACATCTCAGAGGTACATGGTGTACTTTATACTGTACTACATCTCAGAGGTACATGGTGTACTTTATACTGTACTACATCTCAGAGGTACATGGTGTACTTTATACTGTACTACATCTCAGAGGTACATGGTGTACTTTATACTGTACTACATCTCAGAGGTACATGGTGTACTTTATACTGTACTACATCTCAGAGGTACATGCTGTACTTTATACTGTACTACATCTCAGAGGTACATGGTGTACTTTATACTGTACTACATCTCAGAGGTACATGCTGTACTTTATACTGTACTACATCTCAGAGGTACATGGTGTACTTTATACTGTACTACATCTCAGAGGTACATGGTGTACTTTATACTGTACTACATCTCAGAGGTACATGGTGTACTTTATACTGTACTACATCTCAGAGGTACATGGTGTACTTTATACTGTACTACATCTCAGAGGTACATGGTGTACTTTATACTGTACTACATCTCAGAGGTACATGGTGTACTTTATACTGTACTACATCTCAGAGGTACATGCTGTACTTTATACTGTACTACATCTCAGAGGTACATGGTGTACTTTATACTGTACTACATCTCAGAGGTACATGGTGTACTTTATACTGTACTACATCTCAGAGGTACATGCTGTACTTTATACTGTACTACATCTCAGAGGTACATGGTGTACTTTATACTGTACTACATCTCAGAGGTACATGGTGTACTTTATACTGTACTACATCTCAGAGGTACATGGTGTACTTTATACTGTACTACATCTCAGAGGTACATGCTGTACTTTATACTGTACTACATCTCAGAGGTACATGGTGTACTTTATACTGTACTACACCTCAGAGGTACATGGTGTACTTTATACTGTACTACACCTCAGAGGTACATGGTGTACTTTATACTGTACTACACCTCAGAGGTACGTATTGTACTTTATACTGTAGAAAACAACATTTTTCAAAATATAAATGTCTTTTTGTTGAGTTTTATGAATAAAGGTGCAAATGCTTCGCTGTGATGGATTATCTTCTGTCCCAAACTGATCTCAAGTCTCTGCTAGTTGCGTTCACTGCCCTGTTTAACAAACTGAAACCATAGTTCTCCCGTCTGTTGGAGCTAGAAAGAGGAGGTGTTGAAGCTTACTTGGCGATGACGGGGATGGAAACCGCCCGAGCGACGGCCTGAATGTGATCGAGGTGGAGCGGGTGACGAGGACGCTCCTCCTTCAACCTGAACATCACATCAACCGGTCAGTGAACGCACCGAAACACACGAAGGAAGCAGCCAATCAGGAACCAGATGCATCCGCCCTTTGACTTAATCAATCATTAGTTATAACATATATGAAGAGCACGATGAGACACAAAACTATATATATTTACTGCAAAACTTTACTACAAAAATATTTAAATCCGCTTTTAACCTGTGATGATAGTAAATGCTTCTTTTTCTTTATTTGTTTACTGTTAAAACGTAATTTATCTGCTTTGTTTATATTGTTATTACTTTTACTGTTTCTGTCTTTACCATGTAAAGTGCTGTACAAATAAAATGTATTATTAGTATTATTCTTATTAAAAGCCATATAAAGATGTTGAAATAATATTCAACGTGGATTTGAGAAAAGACCAAAAATTGACAACGTGTAAAATATAATTTAAAGTAATATTTCACGTCGTCTATATTTAGTTTACCTGCCGTGAACGGCGACGGCAGCGACGCCCGTCTTCTCGATCCTCTGGACCAGACGGACCGTCTCCTCCAACTGGAACCAGTGACAGGACACGGAACCAGTTACAGGACACGGAACCAGTGACAGGACACGGAACCAGTGACAGGACACGGAACCAGTTACAGGACACGGAACCAGTGACAGGACACGGAACCAGTGACAAGACACGGAACCAGTGACAGGACACGGAACCAGTGACAGGACACGGAACCAGTGACAGCACACGGAACCAGTGACAGGACACGGAACCAGTGACAGGACACGGAACCAGTTACAGGACATGGAACCAGTGAAGAACACTTAGATTTAAAGAGGAACAGCTTCCTGTTTCAGAGTTTCACAATAAAAGCAGCCTAGAAAAAGCTGGAATTAACTTAATGAAAGCGCTTCCTGAGACTTCATAAGAGAAAAGAATAACTATTATTGAAGGAAGGATGAAAAACATCGATCCAACAGCTCAATCATAACTTTTCAACGAAAGCGTATTTATCTGATATATTTAACCAGAAGCAAAAACAATCATAAGACGATAATAAAGTTTTTCACATCTTACCGAAGTCAGGATTCGTATTTTACACGTGACCGGTATAGAAACTCCTGTGACGAGCTTCTTGAGGATCTACGGATAAAAGACGAGCAACATTAACTAACTAACGTTGAATTAATATGGAAAAATGTCCAGAAATCATGTCAGAAAATACGAGAGAAATGTCCGACAATATTAGAAAACTATGTGAACAATATCCAACAAATATGTGAAAAATGTCCAAAAATAATTAGTAAACGGTGTGAGAATTATAAATAATAAATGTATGTGGGAGAAAATAGTAACAAATGTCCAAAAGAAATCTGAAAAAGATGAGTAGTATTATATATGATATATATCATATATAATACTACTCATACCTAATATATATGATATATATCATATATATTAGGTATGAGTAGTATTTGTGAGAAAAATGTGTGAAAAATAACCCAAAGAATATTCGTAATATATTTGCAAAAGAATGCAACAAAAAACAACTTAATGTAAAAAATGTCCAAAAATGATTTGTAAATAAATATATTACAAGAACGCTGGCATCAGGCGAAGAGACATCTACTTCTTCTTCTACTGTTGAGTGTCACGGTGGATGCTAGCCATACGCTTTGCATTCCAGCCACCTGCTGGACTGTCCCTCGCTCCATCGATGCACACGTGGAAATGTTCCTGAATGACGTGCACGTGTGAACAGCGCCTGAAAGGTTTCTCTAGTAATCTACAGGAAGCTGTACTCACCGCCTCGATCTTGTCGGGATCTGACAGAAGAGCAGCTCCCATCCCGCCCTGCAACAAGTCAAGAGGTCAGAGGTCAGAGGTCAGAGCTGCAGGCTGCTGGTTTACCGACAGAGAACTCACCTTCGTGGAGTATTCTTTGGGACAGCCCATGTTCACGTCGATAGCAGCCACATCGTGCTCCCTACAGGACGGGGAAAGGTTCAGCAATGCATCATGGGAAACAAAATGGATTGTGATCGACTGATGCTGTGTTTTAGCTGAGCTGGACCAGATAATGTTCAGTTCAACACATCGATGATGCTGTTTCTGAAGAAGGACAGAACAACAATATGCGATGTGTAGAGAGATCATTGGATCATATTCCTCCACATTTTGTTCTGTACATGTTTATTAAACTGCTCTCTGAGGCGGAGCAACAGCTGCGTTTGAAGCTTTAACTTTGAATTAAAAACACAGTTTACGGTTCAGAGACAGAGCTGTGGACTCACACTAGCCGGGCTACGATCAGCGCTCTGTCCGGGTCAGCAGTTCCCTAAAAGATAAAGAAGAAGAAGAAGAAGAAGTAAACTCACGGCTCGGACTGAGAACGATCTACACATTAAGTATTGATGTCTTCTGTCTCACCATCTGGAAGACGACTCGGTCCTTCTCCCTCTCACAGGTCCTGAACATCACTCGCTCATCCGGGGCCACAAAATCCACCGTCTGCAGCACCTCTGGAAACACACAATTAAAAACAAGTTTATTTCTCTTGACGCTCTGAAACACAGGATCCAAGTACGTCCTTCCAGCGCTGACGGTGTTCAACTTAAAGTGAGGGTGAAAACAGACTCTCACCGTTCACCACTCGGTGACATTTCGCCATTTTGATGTCGATCAACTCCTGAAACAGACAGAAAAGAGTTAATAACACGTCAACACTCAAATACACACCGATAGCAGAAGACCACTTCTGACAGGAACACATACAAATACAGGACAACAGAGTCATTATGAGGACAAGCTTCATTAAAATAAATGAGTTTGTATCTCAGAATAATAAAGTGAATCTATTTATGAGGTACTAACTCTTTGTTTCAATAAAGTATTAATGAATAAAGACTTATGGATTTTATTTGTTCTGGGCTTCCACAGACTTCAGATGTAAGTGTGTGTGTGTGTGTGTGTGTGTGTGTGTGTGTGTGTACACTGTCCTGTACGAGGACAGTAACATCCATGTGTACAGAGCTTTGTATTTCCATCATTAACCCCTCCTAACCCTCCTCACCTCACAGTAAACCACGTCCGCTCCGTAGTCCAGAGCCAGCAGCCTCATGGGCAGAGTCCCGATCCGGACCATCGGGGCCAGAGCGGTGATGTTACTGAAGCTCAGCCGGCCCGCTGCCATCATGGAGGCTCAGAGGTCCCGTGAACGCCACGGAGACTATCATACAATATATTATATAACATTATTATTATTATTGTTAGACATCCATCAACTGTTCTTGATTCATGTTTATTATTAGTTAGTTTTGAATTACAATTATTGATCAAATATAATATTTTATAATATTATTATAATTATTGATAAAATATAATATAATAATATTTTATAATATTATTATTATAATTATTGATTACGTGTCTGTAAATACTGGAGTTAAACATCCATCAACTGTTCTTGATTCATGTATATTATTATTTTATTACAATGATGGTAATAATGTAATATTAATATATTATATCATATAATATATTATCATATATAATTATATTATAATATTGTATATAATATTATTATTATTATAACAATAATAGTTAGACGTCGAAGCCTCGTTTTCTCACCAGACTCCGCTCACAAACCAGCTGATTTAATGAGGTTTCGGTTTTCACCCAAAGTTCACATTTAACAGCCGACAACTAAAAACCACAAACTTTAAACCTGAATTATGTTGATTAATATTTCATCCAGAGAACACAATAGAACAAATAGAACAGTAAGCTTTAGTACCGGCTGCATTTCTAGCTAACGTTCCTGCTACAGGTCGGAGGATTAATCCGTCTCTCTCCAGCGCTAGAGACGAACATTAATCAACTAATGATTGACTTTTAATTGCAATAAACGATGTAAAAGTATGCCGGAGTCACAACAGAGCGCTGCTGGTTGATAAACTGATGATATTTAGACTCGTTCAGGTCTGTTATCAAACCGACAAGCTAGCGAACTGTAAACTGCGAGTTTTCTGAACGGAGTGTGGCTATGCTAGTGCTAACACTGTAGCTAGCTGCTCCATAAACAGTCCGTTTGAACACAATGCGAGCTAAAGGGTGAATTCATGTGCTTCAGAGGCTTCTGTTTGTACACATGTGTATCTGTATCATGTATAACTTTACATTCAATGAACTCACCGGCATTTATGTAACAGCAGCTGTAACGTGGGGAAGAAAAACCGAGCGTGCTGTTTCTACTTCCTGTTTGGACTCTTACGTCACCACAGCGTCATAGATCACGATCATGTAGATCAGCACTACATAGGTTCGAGCCATGGTTATATATATACAGTATAAACAGTGGCGGCTGGTCAATAGACCCCACCTTGAGCCACAGCAAATAAAATAAAATAAATAATAATAATAAACTATGCAAGTTGTCAATATTTGTGTTTTTGAAACATGGAATCACCCAGTAATATGTGTAAAATATGATATCTGCGGTAAATATATGCTTTTCCTGCACGTCCTCTCCGCGTGTGCACGTCTCAGCAGCTCTGGGGCGCTGGAGAAACTGCCCAGAAGAGGCGGGTCTATGAAGCAGTTTAGCCAATTGCTGGTTAAAGATATAAATGTGTGACATACAATTTAGCCAATCAGCGTCCTCAAATAGACTTGGTGACTTCTGACGTATAAACTTATAATCAGAACTATTTAAACCAGAGATTCAGATTCGTTGTGATACAAATAGGATCAGTAGGATTATCACATTTTACAAAGTTTGTGCAAACTTAAACTCTGATTATTATATTTAATAATATATTAATATATTTATCATTATGACACAAGACAGCCAGTCTTCTCATTCAAACATCTTTCTGCTTTTATGCGTCAAACGACTGCACAGTTATAAAAAAACGATTTAAATCATTTGAGTCTAAAAATGCTAACTGGCTAACGTTAATTACGTTGCTGTTTTATAACAGCACAGTTGTCTGACAACCAAAATAAAAACCCAGAATCATATAATAGAGGTTATGTGCCAAATGAAATCATAAAATGATAAGTGAGCACAGAGTCGGGAGTAACTGAAAGTTGGCTTTGTACCATTTATAGAGTCAACATGGGCAAAGTGATTCATTCCTCTACCAAGAAGAAGTGGAGCTACATGTATCATATTAGTCACACGTTTCATTAGCATGGCTTAATAAACATAACAACATTTTAAAAATCGTACTTTGCTGCAACGATTCGTGAGCACGTCTGCAGTAAATCAGTGGATTCCATCAAACCAGAGCGATGTGCATCGACGTGAGAGAGCAGCAGCAGGTGAGATGGACACGACTACGTTTTGTTAACAACAGATTAATAAACTGGAGCTTGCACTTGGTCTCAGGGAGGCGACGGTGCTTTGTGCAAAAAATGAGTCCAGCGCGTCTGGATTTACAAAAGAAAAGAGTTCAAACTGAACGGCAAAGAGAGAACAGACGGTGGAACACCAAAGTGCTTCTCAAATATACAAATGCAATACACAAGAGCAACCAAACAAAAGGCACTCGCCAAATATATTAAAAATCTAATAGAGTGAATCAGTTAATAAACATTTGAATATACATCCCCCTGTAAAGGCCTTTTCACACAAAGTCTTCAGTTTCCATGAAAATAACACATTTTTTCAAAAGTTAACACATTCAATCTATGATTGTGATGGAAAGTACATTTACTCTCGTACAATTCTGAGGTACTTGTGCTTTACTGAAGTACTTCCATTTTCTGCTACTTTATACTTCCACTTCACTACATTTATTTTAGCTTCTAGTTACTTTGCAGATTCAGATTAAAAAGACAAAATATAATTAACAAATAATCTAAATATAATGAACAAAAGTGATGCATCAAGAAATATAATCCAATCATAGGACATATATTATTGTGAAATGGGCCAGTCTGCATAATGAGTGATTTACCTTCTTGTACTTTTTACAGAACATCTCTGGACCAAGCCGTAAAAATGTTTTTGGGTATTTGTGATGTTCCATTCAGTTTTTCTATAGCTGGTTAGCTCATTACCTGTGGGCAGGTCTTATATTACAAACAAATAGTAGTATACTAACTTAACTACTACTACGACTAAAGTAAAAGCTGTGACTGTTTATCCACCACTGCTGTCTGCACACTGTGTTTTGTTGGTGTATTTTTATTCTACGCTGTGTTTGAAGTTTAAATTGATATTCAATTTATAGTATTAACAAATACATCGTCCGAGCAGCTCATACTTGCACCAGGAGTTATATATTGAACGGGATGAGTTCCAAGATTTGACATCAGCACATGTTCTAGATCTATCCAGATGACTCAGTGAAGCTGCCTTTTGGAGGAGAATCTGTGGCAGATCACCAACAACACGGAGAAATAGAAAGCTGAAGTCTTAACGTGTGACATCCGGCCTGTTCTCTGTTCTGCTAGCTTCTGAGACTCAATGCAATCTCTCATTGAGAGAAACTTTTACTGGTGTTTCTGAAAAAGTGAAACGCGTTGTGTTTCCATATTCTGAGATAAATTAGTTTCTATCAGAGGATGTAAGAATTCAAACACCAAAGTTAGCAACAATTCATTTGTTAGCATGAAACAGAAAACTCCAGTCCTGATAAAAAAGTAACTATTGGATTGGCTAGCTCCTCTGTTGGGCTACGACAGTATAATGAAATAAACATTAACATCTAATTGAAACCAGAGTCTGCAGCCTTGCAGCTCTGTGCAGGTATAAGGTTTACCAAGTTCACCTTCAGAGGATCACCAAAGTCATTCGGGTTCATCATCTGGGGAACATGAATGTCTGTACTTAAATCCATGGAAATCATGGCCGCCCTCATCGAGACACAGAATGAAGTACACAGAATGCTTATTTTTTTGCATTTCTGCCAATGTGATTAAAATCAAGTTTCCTTATTTCTGTTAAAGAACCCAACGTTCTGGTTTTCACTTTGGCTCTTCATATGGACGGTACTATCGTGTGCATTATCGATCTCTACTGACACGCGTGCCTAAACTGCTGTCTCAGCCTCTTTTTCCATTAGAACAGGATGCAAGATTGGTAAAAATGTCAAAAATGTGTATATTAGTGGGAACAACATGACACTTCAAGCAGTCATGCAGCAAGAAAGAAGAACAAAAATACATGAAGGCTGTTGGGGTTGTACTTTGGGGTTTCACTCAACTGCAGGTCTGTTCTGAAATAATACATTTTCTTAATTCTTTTCAGAACACTGGCGACAGATTGGTTTGGGACTTGGTGTGAAAAGGCCTTAAGGCACGATAAAACAGCAGCAACATTCAGAAGAAAGAGCCGCCAGTCGGTCAGAGTTCTGTCACGCTACAGGAAAGAAAAGCAACAAATGGGATCCAGAATGGCAATAAAAGTCATTTCCAACAGTGTGAAACCGTTGGCATTAGGTTGTTGTAACTTCACGGCTTAGTAGAAAAGAGGAGAACATAAAAAGTGCGAGCCACCCGCTCAGAAGAACAGGCGTTTCCACTCGACCGCAGGGGAAACCAGAGTCTCAGAGGGTCAAAGGTCAGACAGGAAGCTCCCAAACCAGGAAGAAGTGTCTGGACTTACACGGTGATGGAATAAAAACAAAGAGGCAAAAACAAAAAATGATCTTCATATATTCAGAGAAAAGTCTTTTTAAGAATTGGCAGACAAACTGCTCCTGCCTGATGACCGGTCAGTCCATTCTGAAGGATCGGCGATCTCGATGGGGTCGAACTGAGGAAAGACCACGAAACACAACCTCTGGCCCACGTACGTCGCCCTCTCTGCAGGAAAGCAAGAGTGATGTTAAATTAAATACACAATATACATTCGCTACAACAGACAGAGTCACAATCCTTTAACAAACCTCCTTTTGGAAACTCACCAATGAAGCTGTAGATGCACTTTGGTTTTTCTTTCCAATGGACGCCCAGGAAGTAGACGGGTACGCCGGTGAGCATGATGACTAAACCGACGCCACAAACCACCGGCTCTGAGTAAAGACTGAAACCCAGCAGCAGCGCCCAGAACATCAGGTAGCACACAGGAACCAACAGGTTCACCTGAAGGAAACATGTGGTTTAAAGTTCACAATCATTCCCAGATTATGCATATATATATATATATATATATATATATATATATATATATATATATATATATATATATGTAGGAAATGGGTAATAAATCAAGAGAGAAGTAGAGTCATTTTCTCATAGACTTCTATACAACCAGAGGAGTCGCCCCCTGGTGGACACTAGAGAGAATGCAGCTTTAACACATGAAGCACCGGCTTCACTTTTCAGAACTGGAGGTTGCCTCTTGATTTCCCTCTGACACGCAAGTAAAGCACCTAAAGTTTGTACTTAAGTAAAGTACTTTTGTAAATGTAATTGGTTATATTCCACCACTGGTTTAAAGAAGTATCGGTACCTTGATGGGTCGGAACAGGTTGGGTTTCTTCCAGCGGTAGTAGAGCAGGCCTGCGATGGTGACGCCGTATGATAGGTAGTTGATGAAGGAGACATAGTTGATCAGGTTGTGTGTCTCTCCGATGCAGAGTATAACAATCGTTGCAGCGCACTGAAAAACACAGCACGGCATGACAATGTGATGAATATTAAAAAGGCGCTCCACAGATGTTAGAGTTCCATCTTAAAAGATCAAAAATACTTTGGAAATATACCATTACATGCATTTTGAATAAAAAAATAAAAAAGTGTGGCTTTGCTTTCTGTATGTTCAGTACAACACACATAGTATGGGATATCACGCCCCGCGCCACCTAACTAAAGACACTTATAATTACATTCTTACGCTCTTGACTTCGAGAAGAACATCTCTGCCGAGTAAGGCCAATTAGCCACAGCTAGTTAACTTTGTTTCGTTAGCGGGCTACTGCCAGCTCAAAGTTAGTTTGACAGCCCCTGTTGGTGAACTTCGAAGCGCTGATTTCAAGGACCACCCGGGATCGATCCCCAATCCCGGGTGGTTCTTCTGTGTGGAGTTTGCACGTTCTCCCCGTTGCAGCGTGGGTTCCCTCCGGGTTCTCCGGCTTCCTCCCACAGTTCAAAGACATGCAGCTTAGGTTATTTGGAGACTCGAAATTGCCCGTAGTTGTGAGTGTGAATGTTTGTCTGTCTCTACATGTGCCCTGCGATGAACTGGCGACCTGTCCAGGGTGTACCCTGCCTTCGCCCAATGTCAGCTGGGATCGGCTCCAGCGCCCCGCGACCCTGAACAAGATAAGCGGTTTGGATAATGGATGGATGGATTTCTTTAACCTTAGCAAATCTGTAATCCAAATTTCCATTGATCCGTTTTTTAATATCCTTCTGACATTCAAATAAACACAAACATACAATAAAAAGAGAGACAACATCGAAATAAATACTGTATATAGACGGATGCATCATCTGAGTGAAGCACAAACATTGGTGTATCATGAGTGTGAGGTTGTACGTACGCAGACCAGCAGGGCAGGGATGGGTGTGCAGTTCTTATAATGGATCATGGCCAGCAGGCTGGGCAGGTGACCCTCTCTGGCTCCAGAGAAACACAACCTGAGGGCAGAAACATCAGACGGCCCGTCAGCAGCCGTATCAAAGCAGAGTATAGGAGCATGAGGGAGCATGAGGGAGCAGCTCTCACCTGGAGGACGTGAACAGGTAGCCGTTGATCCCTCCGAAGGTGGACAGAGCCACGGAGATCGGCATGATGACGGAGAACATTCCCAGCAGCTTCTCTCCGAACGTCTGGACAGCAGGACGACAGACAGAATGACTGATGTGATGAAACACCACGGCATGACTGTGAGAGATGGACAGTTCTAGGGCTGCACTGAGTAGTTTGACGTTGACATTCAAATTCTAAATCAACGCTGCACAGCTTCTTCGTCTGTTCATTGTGTTTAATGTTGTATTTCGGTGCGGATGAGGATCAGACAATGTTATACTTTTAGTAGAATTAGATTCCAGTGGTGGCTTCCATAGGATTGATTCCGACTCGTGTGATCTAGTCCAAAAGTCAAAATGATGATGATGATGTTATAATTTCCAAAATTCACAACATGTTTTTATCTAACGAATTGTTCTGCTTCAATCTATATTTGTTGCCTTTTATCTGATATTCATGTACTTTATACTCTATGATATTTATAGTATCTTATCGAAGTGTATGAATTCTGGATCTACTCGTCCTCTAGTGTAAATGGAAATAATACAGTAATATTTATACGTTATTCTGTATGTCAAGATTGTACTCGAGTAGATGTACTTGGTTACATTCCACCACTGGTTGCTTGTTCCTGATCTAGAAAGTGTTTTTTTTTATCCACCGCTGACCTAAATATCTGAGAGATGAAGCATAATTGCGACTCGTCGTCATATCGCCACGTTACTCACTACAGCCACGGCATTGGATGACAGCAGCTCCTCGGGCGACATGGAGGAGAAGTAGGCGATGTTGGTGAGCGTGTACACAATGGTCACCAATGGTATGGAGATGTAGATGGCACGAGGTAGATTCCTGACCGTGGTCACACGCCATGCACAGATGATACAATCAAAACCAAAAAGAGCGATCAAACATGCATGAAGGTTGGGTTCACACACAATCATAACATGTAGAAACCGGTGGCAGAACGCAGCCAGTGTGAATGGTAAATGGCAACCAACACAAAACTCTCCAATAACTAGACTCATTGTTATCAGTTTATACATGAACAGAAAATATGGATCTCCTTCGACGAACACAGTTCATAAAATAGTTAAGAGTAAACTGGGGAGAAAATGCAAATGAGCCACCGGTGCACCTCTATAAAAGTAAAAGTAAAATTGACATCACACCAAACATGACATCACAAAAAAAGTGAAGATGTAACGCCGGATATGAAAGGAATAGTTCATGTTACATGTTAGTGTGAAACCGACAATTTGTTTTAAAACGGGCCCAGAACTATTCCTGCACATTTTGCCTCGTAAAACGACAAATTGTCATGCTACACTTTGTTTTTTGTACAGATTAAACAAACGCAACACAACATGCAAACGAGATGCCGGTCGGTGGATTTTGTTACCGTTGGACGGAGCCAGGCTAGCTGTTTCCCTCTACTTCCAGTCTTTCTGCTAAGCTAAGATAACCGGCTGCTGGTGCCACCTCAATATTTAATGAACAGATAAGAGAGCGGTATCGATCTTCTCTGCCAGAAAAACAATGTCAAACTATTCCTTTTAAGATTTGATTTAGACAAAAGCTGCCCCTGAAAAAAAGCCCCAAATGTCGCCAACAGTCTGAGCAAGCGGAGCAAACAAACACGCTGAGTCAGAAGCTGGAAGATGTTGAGAAGGTGATGACAAAAGTGGGTATATTCACCGTCTGGGTTCAACCACTTCCTCCGTGACGTAGTTGAGGAAGTTCCAGCCACTGAAGGCGAAGGACGCCTGCAGGAAGGCCAGAGCGATCTGACCCACCGTCGGCGTCCTTTCCATGGCGAAGGCCACCTGGGGAGTCAGCGCCTCGTAGTTCCCTGGAAAGATAAATCAGACATTTGAGTGGTTTCTTTCTTCTTCGGGGGAGCAGCAAAGCTTTATGGGTCACAGGCTGAGGATGTTACCCTTGCAGATCTGGACCAGGCCGACCACAATGATGAGGCCCAGAGCCATCAGCTTCCCCACCGTGAAGACGTCCTGGATCCTGGTGGCCATACGAACGCTGGAGCAGTTCACCCAGGTCAGCAGCACTGAGCAGAAAACACACCGTGAGGATCGCAGTCAAACCAGGAGGACTCTGGGAAAACTGACTTCAGCTAAGGTTGGTGATCTTCTTCAAAAATATTTTGTTGTAATTCCCTTTACATCCCAACGGCCAGGGGCGTTTCTAGGATTCATAGAAAGGGGGGGCTTAGCCCCAAGGGGAGTGGCATGTTTGCACGCTTAGTGCGCTGCAATTTTTTTGGGGGGCCATTTCGGGCCGTGGATATCCATTGTTTCAGACAGTTCATAGATTGGTTCAATCAGAGTGTGATTTTGCTCTGTAGGTTTGCTTGCATTCAGTATATGATAACACAAGAGACAGAATTTCAGGGTCATAGTGAAATTTGACAACACAAATATGAACTTTTCTCAAATAAAGAGAGAGAAATAATTTTCCTGCTTGTAAACGAAAGACGGATAAACTAGCTTTCATATCCGCGTCACTCCCAAATCCTAATTCTTAAAGGGACCGCACACAATGGATGGAGAATGGACCTGACAGTGTCAACTTACTTTATATCGTTCAGTATGATGATGGGCTGTTGGATTGTAATTTGAAGGGGGAGAAAACATACAAACCAGCACGCACACGTACAACGCACATATGTAGCATGTTAGAGTTATAAATAACTTGTCCATGTGAGAAACAATAGTTTAATTTAATGACATTACAAAAAAAAAAGCCAATAATGCCAAATTATTTGGGGGGGCTGAAGAACATTTTAGGGGGGCTTCAGCCCCTGCCAGCAGCAATCAATAAATCAAATGCTCTGACAACAAACAAGATTCAGGTATCTGTTGTTGTCACATGGCTGTAATAAGCCAATAGGTCCAGTAATTTTATTCAGCCTGAATGTAATGATTGGACGGGCTACCTGTCGACCTACATTCACTGTGCCTGTTAGCTTAACAGCTGTGAGTACTAACACAGACTGTGTATAAGAAGTGTACGTAGTCATCGTGACATCACTCATTGGTTTGTGGACTGACGTTATGAAGCCTGGATTTCAGCGATTTCACCGTCACCATCTTGGATTACGGCCGTCGCCATGTTGGTTTTTATTTGCAACCAGTGAACAGGAAGTGACCATATCTGGACTGAGGAGTGACGTAGAGACGCCGTATACGTCTCTGGTAGAGACCTGTCAATCACCGTGTAGCCCCGCCCTAAAGCATCCCCTGCTTTATGGTCTGTTTGACTCTAAATGGACCATAATGTACTAAATGAACATCATGCTGTATTGAAGAAGACTTGAAACTAGAGATTGAGACCATAAACTCATGTTTACAATGTTTACTGAGGTAATAAATCAAGAGAGAAGTAGAGTCATTTTCTCATAGACTTCTATACAACCAGAGGAGTCGCCCCCTGGTGGACATTAGAGAGAATGCAGCTTCAAGACATGAAGCATCGGATTCACTTGGCAGAACCGGAGGTTGCCGCCTGGTACTAACAGTAGCCATGTTGGTTGTTTATGTTCATTTTGATAATTTTGGCCTTAAAGGAACGGACTGTCATTGTGTTTCTATTCACTGTGTTGGAGCTACTTTTATTAGTTCGATTATTTTGTTTTTACTTTTGTATTTATTTTAGTTGACACTAGGGGGCACTATAACCAGCCAGGCACTTGTTTAGGTGAAGGGTTATCGGTAGTAGGTATGTCTATATCGGGTGATGCAGCAGGAAGGGGTGTTTTTTAACCAGAGTAAGAGACTGCAGGAGGAATGTTTGCTTTTGTTCACAACAACAAAATCAACGTAAAACGCAGTTTAAAATGTGCAATTTATTCGGACGGAACCAGGATAATGTCTGCTTACAATGATAAAAGGATTGTTTCTGTCTGCATATGACACTGTAAATAACCATAATAATATATTTCACGTTAATTCCCATGGAAAGTTTCCACCTTGAATATTCACAGATGGACCACATGTCGTAGTCTTCTAGCATAACCTGGCCCTTATAATCTACGAGTATGGCTAGTTCAAGCTTCAAAAACACTGGATCCTACATTTCCCATAATGCAACTCAGCAGCATCGTTTCATTAAATACAAACATCCTCAAAACTCCACGCCTCCAGTTTGTACGGACAGTTTTCTGTTATGAGTCTGCATTGATTTATTATCTTTTATTTTGTCTCAAAACCCAAACTGAGATAACCCTGATGACATCACCACAGTGTGACATCATCCGGGGTATTTCCTCAGACTTGACAAAAGTTCCCGCAGAGCAACAGAAGACTTTATACAACAGGCCTATTGTTACTAACCACGTTGAGAAAAAGTGACTTTAAAAACGTACACTTGTGCAAGAGTGCTCCTTTAAATGCTTCAGCCCCCGTAGAGTCACTACACTGGGAGCCGGTGCCGGTGTTCCTGCCGGTGGTGGGCGGCAGCAGCCAGTTGCCATGGGAGGCAGGAATGTGGGAAACGGGCGAGCGAGGGAGGGCACGATTGTTTCACCTCGTCCATCATTGTCACCGGCTTTGCCCCACTCTCTCTCATGGTGGCCTCGCTCTCCGACACAAAGACGAGCTGTCAGCCCCACAAAACAGACCACTTCCGTTGCGAAGAGCAAAGAAAACGTGGCAAGGTCCCCCCCCCCCCCCACACTGTAGAACCCAAGAATCCTGGGCCGAGCTCACGTTTCAGCATCCAGCTCCAGAAAAACAAACAAGTGAATGATGGAGTCAGAGGAGAGGAATCACACGCTGAAGTTTCGCCGTTTCACCTCGCAGACGTGATTTCACGCCAGACGGTTATTTACTCGTTGACAGGACAAAGAGGCTTTGTGGATTAATGGCGTTCAGTGCAGGTAGCAAGCAATTAGGCAGCCTGACGGGTCCACACGGACTAATGTGGACTCAGCTCTGGGCTGCACAGCACTGACATCCTGCATCATGGGCCTTAGTCCTGTCACTTCTAGTTCTGACAGTCCTGAAAGTCCTTATGCAGCATTTATTTTTTGATAGAATCAATGTTTGATGGGAACATGAGGAGTGAAGAAGCTGCTCTCACATCCCCAAACTCTGAAGATACTTTTTGCTGAGGTTAATTATCTAGTTTTTCCTTCTTCCATGAAATATTAACAACGCAAAGTGGAGTTCGTCACCTTTGAGTCCTTTGTTAATTGTTCAAGTCCGACTGTCAATTTTGTAAAAAGGTTTCGGGTGTGCTTGTTGGAAGTGACCATATCTGGACTGAGGAGGAGCGACGTAGAGACACCGTATACGTCTCTGGTAGAGACCTGTCAATCACTGTGTAGCCCCGCCCTAAAGCATCCCCTGCTTTATGGTCTGTGTGACTCTAAATGGACCATAATGTACTAAATGAACATCATGCTGTATTGAAGAAGACTTGAAACTAGAGATTGAGACCATAAACTCATGTTTACAATGTTTACTGAGGTAATAAATCAAGAGAGAAGTAGAGTCATTTTCTCATAGACTTCTATACAACCAGAGGAGTCGCCCCCTGGTGGACACTAGAGAGAATGCAGCTTTAACACATGAAGCTTTAGCTTCTCTTAGCAGAACCGGAGGTTGCCGTCTGGTCCAAACCTTTCGATTAACCCTTCCATTCCCTAAACAGTGTCCAATCACAACACAGCGACTCTAACTAGACTCAGCAGGTCTGTCACTTTTTGGATTTCTTCCTCTGATAAAACCAGCTTTCTTTTTCGAATATAAACATCCCATCTTCTAGTCCTGCTCTCCTACTACAGCCATAAAAAAAGGTATTTAAAAAGCCTTCAGGCAGCTGTTACATAAGAGACTCTTCACATGTGACCACTTCCCCTCTGACTCACAGAGGACCAGACCTGTAGTTTATTGATCAGCATTAGAGAGGAAAGATCAGGATCCACCAGCAGCAGCCGCAAGACAATCATCCTTCATGAATGATGCAAGCGTGCTGAGAGCCAGTCGCAGCACAAACATCATCTCTCCATGCGGAATCACATACAGAGCAGTAGTGGAGCTGCTATGTGCGATGGCGTATTGGGGCCACTGTAGGAGCCGGGGGAGAGGGGGTATTACTCAGAGAAAGAACTCAAGGTTTATGAGATAAAAGTCGTACATTTCTGGGAAATATAAAGTCGTAAAATGTTTTGTCAAGGTACCATGTTGTTTTCCTCGTAGACTTTTTTATTTTTTCCTGTAAATTTGCTAATAATCTCAGAGAATATCTAAACTTTTCACATAAATGTACGACTTATTTTGCGAAACTTTGTGATTTTTCTTCTCAGGAATTCACCGCTAAATCTCAAAGAAAACCTACTTTTTTCAAATAAATTTAAACTTTAATCTCTGAGATTTTTTTGCAAAAATAAAAGTCCTGCATTCAAAATCTTACTCAAGTTAAGGAATGAATATATTAGTATCATCAAAATATACTTATATTAGTTCATATAATATAATATATAATATTTTATTTGGTTAAAAGTATTGATGCATTATTGTGTTTAACGTTGAGCTCATTTTATGTACTTCATACTCTGCTGGGTAGTTTAATCTATAATAACACATCAGCATTCACTAACTGATTATATTTAGTAATCTAAATCTGCAAAGTAACTAAAAGTATCAAATGAATGTAGTGGAGTCAAAAGTTCCCTCTGAGATTTAGTGGAGTAGAAGTATACAATAGCGTAAAATGGAAATACTCAAGTATAGTACAAGTACCTCAAAATTGTGGTTTAGTACAAAAGTGCAGTACTTGAGTAAGCGCCTGTTTCAGCAGACGATGCTAAACATATATTGTTTTTTAATAAAGAGTCCTTCATCTCTCCCTCCATGTAGGAGAATCTGAGGAAGAATTAACATCGATCAAAGACTGCAGACGGTGAGGAAGCCACTTACGGAGACAGGTGGCCGACAGCATCCGTGTGGCCATGTAAGGAGGAACGCAGTCGGGGAAGACGGGCTGCAGGACGTAGCTGGAGAACGTGAGGGCGATGACGGCCAGCGTGGTCGGGTACATGATGAGGACGGCGCTCCACAACAGGAGAAACCTGGAGGAGAGGAAGACACTCAGCAACTAGCACTCTTTAATTCAGCATTAAACATTTACTGTAGATTACACACATGAATACACATTACATGTCCTGCTACTGTTACAGGTGAGGGTTTTATGCTGCGTTAAGGCAGTTTACAATTGTTGGCGTTGGACCATGCTGCACCATAATGTCGTCAACTGAAAGTATAGTTTATTTTAGGGCTGCAACTAACTTTTGATTGTTTTCATTACGGATTAGTCTGAAAATTATTATTATTATTTCTATTTGACAACAAACTTATAATTGCAGCTGTAATGCGTTATACTTATAATCCCAAAAATGTGAATGTATTGTTGTGTAAGTGCACTAACATGTTAAATGTATCAGTGCTGTGTTGGTGAATAAAGGAAATGTAAAGGAAATTCTGTTGGTCAACTTAATTTACTACTGTAATGTTACTACTGTAAAATGAGTTCAACCAATCCTATTAAGTTAAGTCGACCCAACCCTGGTAAATAAGTTGACCTAACCCGAATAAATTAAGTTGATCCGACCCCAGTAAATTTAGTTGGAGCAACATAATTGCTTGATGCTTAAAGAAAGCAGTTTCATCGTGTGGAAATACTTTCCATGACTTTATTAAGTTGTTGTTTTATGGTGTGTGATAGCTGTGGTGTTAGTGTCCCGCTTTCAATGGAGAGTTTTAATGTTTAAAAAAACAAAACAAAATAACGATAATAAATAGTAACTGAGTGAATAAATAAATCCACCTTCACCCGAGGTAGCTGAATTGCTTCATCTGCAGGTGGTGTAAATGTGTTACACCTGGTCACTTACTTTGACTTATTGATGGACGTTTATGGCAAAATTTGAAGAAAGTCCCTCAAGTATTTCCTGAGATATCGTATTCAGGGTTACGGACGAACAAATTAACAAACGGACCGATGGACGGACAACCCAAAAACATAATGTCTCCGGTCTCGCCAGCACGGCAGCATAAAAATATGAAACATAAATCATTTCCTTTACACTAGTAGTCCACTATCTAGTTAGTGGTGCTAATGTCTGGTGAAAGCTGCACCCTGTACCCCGTCCTCTGCAGAAGATCCAAACCTTCCCACAAAGCACGGTCACTAACCGAGAGTGAACTACCATCATGACCGAGCTGAGTAACGTCCACTGATTCTGCCATCGGACGCTCTGCATGGACTCCTCGTGATAGTTCAGCAGAAGCTCTTCACTCACCCCATCAGACCGCCGAATATCTCGGTGACGTAGGAGTAGTCTCCCCCAGACTTTGGGATGGTGACGCCCAGTTCAGCATAGCAGAGGGAGCCCAAGGCCGCGATGCAGCCCCCGAGTACCCAAACCACCAACGCCAGGCCCACCGAGCCCGAGTGCTCCAGGACCCCCTTTGGAGAGATGAAGATGCCGGAGCCGATGATGTTCCCTGAGGAGAGGAGAGAGAAGGTATCAGGAGGTGTATCATTTCTATTAATAAAATAAAACTAAGCCTCCACTTGTTATCCAGATAAAACATGGAGATCACATGTTGATAGCAGGTGGACTTGAGGTCTTCATATACACGGAGAAAAGGGAATCTGCTAATGGTTGTTGAGCTACACGATATATTTCTTCCTTCCTGTGTGAATGTGTCTTTGCACTTGTTGTGTTTTTGCATGTAATCACAGGTGTGGACTCGAGTCACATGACCTGGATTACATATTGATGACACTGATAGCATCGAGCAACGTATCCGTACAACGGTTCGTATATCACACGAAAAGTTGCTCCTCATTTTTGGTGTGTTTTCCTACAAAAGTCCAGCAACTCGTGTCAATTTCCACTCGTTACATGAAAACAGTCTTTTCAAAATAAACTTCTGTCTTCACAGGAAACTTTAAGTTCAGACAATAAAACTACTCGGTTAAGTTTAGGAAAGATCGTCGTAGAAATGACCATGAAAGTGCTGAAACATTACGCAAGTTACCTGACAAATAAATCAACGTTGACTTCTTGTTGGACTCCTGGCAGAAAGACCCGCCCGTGTGTGCTTAGTGGTCTTTATACTTCCTCGTTCATAATTACAAGAATAACATACGAAATTATTTCGTGGGACATCTTCGAATTATGGCGCATTATCTTTTGTAGGTGTGCAACGTCAATGGATGACGTCACCACTACGTCCACTTCTGAGAAACAGTCTGTGGACTTGAAACAGAACTCACTCTTGACTTGTTGGACTCGTTGGTTTTGACTTGACAGCAAAACAAAGACTTTGCCTCACCGCTGCATATTCTTTAATTTCTTAAATATATAAAGAACCTAACAGCTGGTGAGGATAAAAATATACATGAATCCAGCCCAACATAAACACATGAACATCAGCATGCTCACACAGCCCATGTGACTTGTTTTGGGGTTTTCTCATGGTATGCATCACCCGGAGCATCTCCACCAGTGACCAGTTGAGAGACCTCAGTCTGCACAATCCAAACTGTTCCCCTCTGAGTTTATACGGAGGGCATTAAATCACAAAGAGCTCTATAACGGAGTGAGTTAGAGAAGGAGGTAAAGGCCATCACTCAGGCCCGGGACAATCCCTCCTGCCCGGAGCCTCAGTATGCAGTGTAGAGTACCAGCAGATCCGACACATTCAGACTACAGCGCTACCAGTAGCGCGGCAGAAAGCAGCCAAGTGGCACAGACGGCCATTACATAACCAGACATAAATTATCCACTCGAGGGCTGCAGAGGTGGGAAGTGACCGACTCACCTCCTGCATCCTGCAGCCTCCTAAAAGTGACAAAGAACAAGAAAACAGATTGTGGTGTTGTGCAGATGAAGCTCTACAAAAAGAGGTGCAGTTCACTTTAAAGTGGCAATAAAATGTCCGTTAAGTATCGATCGCTGAGGGAGGAAACACAACAGCGATTGAGCCGACGGCCCACTCATGAAGGTATGGTGCAATAGTTATATATTTGCAGGATTACAAACTGGGTGTCGATGGCGACATTCCTGTGAAAACACAGTTTTTCTCCATTCTATGCACTCAAAAAGCCTCTAAATGTGGATTTTCAGAAACTCAAAGCACAATTATTTTGTTTCCACTCAAAAAAGATCTTAAATCTTAAGGAATGCCACTTTGATCTGGAGGCATAAAGTGACTCTTGATGCTGACCCCGGAGCAGCCAGCTTGTTCACTCGCTGCTCTCTCTGAGTGGAAAGGTGCTTCAGCATTCTGCACAGGACCTTTCTCGTCTTTTTGCAACAAACTAAAAAAAGTCCGCCTCAAAGCGAGTAACAGCAGCTCAGCTGAAAGAGGGAGAACGTGGTCCAGTTAGACAAAAAGACTGCATCCTAAGAACCTAACGCTCAGACCTCATGAGGGTCACTGTGACGCTGTGACGCTGGGATCCCCTCCTGCAGGAACCCTGAACGCCTCTCAATGGACTGCAAAGTGATTTCAATATTTCCTCTCATTCACACCAAGACTTAGGACTTAAGCTTTGTTTGTACTCGTACATGGCGCCTCATAGCGTTTATTCTCTCTGAGCTGCTTTACTCTCTGAGACACCAGAGGACCAACAAACTAAAGAGAGGAGAGAGGAGGGACTGATATTATCTGTGAACTCATATCTCATATTCATAAACTACTTTATTACCTTTAAACAGAAGCAAAGTATTGAATGTTTTATAAAGAAACAAAGGTAGATTTTTAACACTTCCTGTTTCTAAAACATCTCAAAATGAATTGAGCTTCTTTGTAAAACCCTCAGACGTGTAAATACTGTTTTTATCACCTTTGATTCACCTTAAAGTTAAACTTAGCGTCTAACTGAGAAGACGACGGTAGATTCCGTACAGAAGCTTCTCAGCCTGTTTCTGAACATATCCAACAAAACTCACTCTCATCCTCGTCACATTTAGGACGCTTAGTCACAACGTCGAGGAGAGAAACGTGAATAAATAAACCCGGAGTTTAGAGAAATATTCTAAATGAACGCAGACCATCTTCTCTCTGATGGTCTCTGTACTGATGGAGGTCTGATAGAGGACCAGGACTACACTGAGACTGGTTCATATAGAGGACCAGGACTACACTGAGACTGGTTCATATAGAGGACCAGGACTACACTGAGACTGGTTCATATAGAGGATCAGGACTACACTGAGACTGGTTCACATAGAGGATCAGGACTACACTGAGACTGGTTCATATAGAGGATCAGGACTACACTGAGACTGGTTCATATAGAGGATCAGGACTACACTGAGACTGGTTCACATAGAGGATCAGGACTACACTGAGACTGGTTCACATAGAGGATCAGGACTACACTGAGACTGGTTCACATAGAGGATCAGGACTACACTGAGACTGGTTCAGGACCAGGTAAAAGCTAATCACTGTACTTAATGCAGGTTTTCTAACCTCTCTGGTCTTGTTTTTTAAGTCCTATTTAGAAGAATAAAGTGACAAAGTTTGGTTGAAAGCAGACAGCTGGTTCTCCATCAGCCTGTGAGGTGAACTTATTATTAATAACCCACCAGTTATTTTTAAGAGCAGAGTGATGCAGACCTGATGCTGCTCGTGTACTAGGTGTGTGTGTGTGTGTGTGTGTGTATGTAGGTGTGTGTGTGTGTGTGTGTGTATGTAGGTGTGTGTGTGTGTGTGTGTGTGTATGTAGGTGTGTGTGTGTGTGTGTGTGTGTGTATGTAGGTGTGTGTGTGTGTGTGTGTGTGTGTATGTAGGTGTGCGTGTGTGTGTGTGTGTGTATGTAGGTGTGTGTGTGTATGTAGGTGTGTGTGTATGTAGGTGTGTGTGTGTGTGTGTGTGTGTGTGTGTATGTAGGTGTGTGTGTATGGTGTGTGTGTGTGTATGTGTGTGTGCGTGTGTGTGTGTAGGTGTGTGTGTGTGTGTGTGTGTAAGTAAGTGTGTGTGTGTGTGTATGTAGGTGTGTGTGTGTGTATGTAGGTGTGTGTGTATGTAGGTGTGTGTGTGTGTGTGTGTGCGTGTGTGTGTGTGTGCGAGTGTGTGTGTGTGTAGGTGTGTGTGTGTATGTAGGTGTGTGTGTATGGTGTGTGTGTGTGTATGTGTGTGTGCGTGTGTGTGTGTAGGTGTGTGTGTGTGTGTGTGTGTAAGTAAGTGTGTGTGTGTGTGTATGTAGGTGTGTGTGTGTGTATGTAGGTGTGTGTGTATGTAGGTGTGTGTGTGTGTGTGTGTGTGTGTGTGTATGTAGGTGTGTGTGTGTGTGTGTGTATGTAGGTGTGTGTGTATGTAGGTGTGTGTGTATGTAGGTGTGTGTGTGTGTGTGTGTGTGTGTGTGTATGTAGGTGTGTGTGTGTGTGTATGTAGGTGTGTGTGTATGTAGGTGTGTGTGTATGTAGGTGTGTGTGTGTGTGTGTGTGTGTGTGTGTATGTAGGTGTGTGTGTGTGTGTGTGTATGTAGGTGTGTGTGTATGGTGTGTGTGTGTGTGTGTGTGTGTATGTAGGTGTGTGTGTGTGTGTGTGTGTATGTAGGTGTGTATGTAGGTGTGTGTGTGTGTGTGTGTGTAGGTGTGTGTGTGTGTGTGTGTGTGTGTATGTAGGTGTGTGTGTGTGTGTGTGTGTAGGTGTGTGTGTGTGTGTGTATGTAGGTGTGTGTGTGTATGTAGGTGTGTGTGTGTGTGTGTGTGTATGTAGGTGTGTGTGTGTGTGTGTGTATGTAGGTGTGTGTGTATGGTGTGTGTGTGTGTGTATGTAGGTGTGTGTGTGTGTGTATGTAGGTGTGTGTGTGTGTGTGTGTGTGTATGTAGGTGTGTGTGTATGGTGTGTGTGCGTGTGTATGTAGGTGTGTGTGTGTGTGTGTATGTAGCTGTGTGTGTATGGTGTGTGTGTGTGTATGTAGGTGTGTGTGTGTGTGTGTGTATGTAGGTGTGTGTGTGTGTATGTAGGTGTGTGTGTGTGTGTGTATGTAGGTGTGTGTGTGTGTGTGTGTGTATGTAGGTGTGTGTGTGTGTGTATGTAGGTGTGTGTGTGTGTGTGTATGTAGGTGTGTGTGTATGGTGTGTGTGTGTGTGTATGTAGGTGTGTGTGTGTGTATGTAGGTGTGTGTGTGTGTGTGTATGTAGGTGTGTGTGTGTGTATGTAGGTGTGTGTGTGTGTGTGTGTGTATGTAGGTGTGTGTGTGTGTGTGTGTGTGTGTATGTAGGTGTGTGTGTGTGTGTGTGTGTATGTAGGTGTGTGTGTGTGTGTGTGTGTGTATGTAGGTGTGTGTGTGTGTGTGTGTGTATGTGTGTGTGTGTGTGTGTGTGTGTGTATGTAGGTGTGTGTGTGTGTGTGTGTGTATGTAGGTGTGTGTGTGTATGTAGGTGTGTGTGTGTGTGTGTGTGTGTGTATGTAGGTGTGTGTGTGTGTGTGTGTGTATGTAGGTGTGTGTGTGTATGTAGGTGTGTGTGTGTGTGTGTGTGTGTGTATGTAGGTGTGTGTGTGTGTGTGTGTGTATGTAGGTGTGTGTGTGTGTGTGTGTGTGTATGTAGGTGTGTGTGTGTGTGTGTGTGTATGTAGGTGTGTGTGTGTGTGTGTGTGTGTATGTAGGTGTGTGTAGGTGTGTGTGTGTGTATGTAGGTGTGTGTGTGTGTGTGTGTGTATGTAGGTGTGTGTGTGTGTGTGTGTGTGTATGTAGGTGTGTGTGTGTGTATGTGTGTGTGTGTGTGTGTATGTAGGTGTGTGTGTGTGTGTGTGTATGTAGGTGTGTGTGTGTGTGTGTGTGTGTGTGTATGTAGGTGTGTGTGTGTACGTGTGTATGTAGGTGTGTGTGTGTGTGTGTATGTAGGTGTGTGTGTGTGTGTGTGTGTATGTAGGTGTGTGTGTGTGTGTATGTAGGTGTGTGTGTGTGTGTGTGTGTGTGTGTAGGTGTGTGTGTGTGTGTGTGTGTGTGTGTGTGTGTAGGTGTGTGTGTGTGTGTGTGTGTATGTAGGTGTGTGTGTGTGTGTGTGTGTGTGTATGTAGGTGTGTGTGTGTGTGTGTGTGTATGTAGGTGTGTGTGTGTGTGTTTGTGTGTGTGTGTGTGTGTGTGTATGTAGGTGTGTGTGTGTGTGTGTGTATGTAGGTGTGTGTGTGTGTGTGTGTGTGTGTGTGTGTGTGTGTGTGTGTATGTAGGTGTGTGTGTGTGTGTGTGTGTGTGTGTGTGTGTGTGTGTGTGTATGTAGGTGTGTGTGTGTGTGTGTGTGTGTGTGTGTGTGTGTGTGTGTGTTGTCTGCTGGCCGTTCTGCTCCAGCAGACAATGTTCTTCTGCTTGACCACCAGACTGCTGCTGGACTTCACATTATTTTAGCCACGTTAGCACTTACAACTCAGTTTGGATGAACATGCAAACAAACATGGAGACTTTCTAGCACACAGACCCACTATGGTCCCCTGGAGCTTTATTCTACGCCTGCTTGTCATGCATCGGGTCCTGCACACAGACACTTTGGTATGTGGAGCTCTCTGCAGCAGCTCTCTGCTTTTTGTTTTTTCCTGCCTCACCTATGATGATGGTGCACGCGCTCAGCAGCCCGATCTCCTTCTTCAGCGTCACCCTATCGGGGATTTTCTCCTTCTCCTCCTTCTTCCTCCTCTTCTCCTCCTCCTGCTGCTGCTTCTTCTTCTTCTTGCCGTCCGTCACGGAGCCGTGCGGCCGGCAGCTGATGCCCCCGCTGCTGCCGTTCTGTCCATCCATGTCCGCCTGCCCGGGTCCGGTCCGGTCCGTCCAGTCCACTGTGTCCACCCAGTCCCAGTGCTCCCAGTGCTCCTGTCCTCTCCTCGCTCCGTATTCATGCAGACTGAATGGGCTGCGCTTGCGCAACAACCTGCCGCTGTCCAGGGTAGAATGTTAAATACCCTGGACTCTCCGCGGTGCGTTCAGGGACGCCGGGAGGAACCGGACCGTGATTTTACACTTCACGTGCAGCATCAGTGGTGGAGAAAATACTCAAGAAGTCCTGTAACTAAAAAGTACATCTTTAAATACTGCATTCATAGTATTTGTATTTGTGAATGAAGTCAAATGGAGGCTACCGAAGAAAAGTACTCAATCCAATAAATACAATAAATCATAATAATATGCAGAAACATTTCAACTCTCAATCAACTTTTACAGCCTAGTGAGTGTCTATAATTATAATAATCACATGAAAGAACACGTGTTGTTTACTTCATGTTTTGAATGTAATCAAAGTTAAGTTGTTGGAGTAAAGCCTGATCATCAGAACATAATATTGTATAAATGTATTTATTTAGGTGCACATTAATTAATCAACATTTCAGTCTCCACCTCGATGTAAATGTGAGTTATCTAGAGAGACAACTTCCATGTCTGTGGTTCCTGGGCAGGTTAGTACAATTCATGGCCTATTAATATGAGCACAAGTCAACAGCAAACACTAACACTGCACAACACAATACAACACAATACAACACAATACAATACAATACAACACAATACAACACAATACAACACAATACAACACAATACAATACAATACAACACAATACAACACAATACAACACAATACAACACAATACAATACAATACAACACAATACAACACAATACAATACAATACAACACAATACAACACAATACAACACAATACAATACAATACAACACAATACAACACAATACAACACAATACAACACAATACAACACAATACAATACAATACAACACAATACAACACAATACAACACAATACAACACAATACAATACAATACAACACAATACAACACGATACAACACAATACAACACAAAACAAAAGCAGCATATTCATAAAGACATTGAGAGTAACAGTTAAATAGATTGTGCTTTTGAACTATATGGCGATAGTGATAGCTATACTACGTGTTTTAGTGTCTGTTTGTATAAAGATAGGATTTAGAGTTGTCATGCTTGGTGAATGCATGAACAATAAGGAGCATAAGTTTACACTGTCTATACATTTTTATTCACTTTTGTGCCACTTGTAAACATCCTCCATATTCAGGATTCACAGAACAATAAACATAACACACTTATCCTCTGAGACAGGGGCGTCGTTAGGCCTATTTTAGGGGGGCTGAAGCCCCCCTAAAATGTTCTTCAGCCCCCCCAAATAATTTGGCATTATTGGCTTTAAAAAAGAAAAAGAAGAAAAAAATATATATATTTTTATTTTGGTGATGTCATTAAATTAAACTATTGTTTCTCACATGGACAAGTTATTTATAACTCTAACATGCTACATATGTGCGTGCGTTCTGGTTTGTATGTTTTCTCCCCCTTCAAATTACAATCCAACAGCCATCATCATACTGAACGATATAAAGTTGACACTGTCAGGTCCATTCTCCATCCATTGTGTGCGGTCCCTTTAAGAATTAGGATTTGGGAGTGACGCGGATATTCTTTATTTGAGAAAAGTTCATATTTGTGTTGTCAAATTTCACTATGACCGTCAAATTCTGTCTCTTGTGTTATCATATACTGAATGCAAGCAAAGCTACAGAGCAAAATCACACTCTTTCTGATTGAACCAATCTATGAACTGAAACAATGGATATCCACGGCCCCAAATGGGCGCCAAAGAAAATTGCCGCGCGCTGTGCGTGCAAACATGCTGCTCCCCTTGGAGCTAAGCCCCCCCTTTCTATGAATCCTAAAGTCAACCACTAAAAAACAAAAACACAAAGATTTTGTTTCCTCTAAAAAACTGATCTCCATTCGTCTTGAGGTACATTTACTCTGGTTAAAGTACAAATTTGAGGTACTCCAGCTTTCTACTCCGCTACATAAGAGGAACATGTTGTGCTTTTTACTCCACAACGTTTATTTCATGACTTAACTTACTTTACAGATTCAGATTAATATTATAATCATTTAAGATTTGCAGACTGGCTCCGACAATATGGGAGCGCTCAGCTCCCGGCAGCAGCAGCAGTGTCTCCTCCTCCTCCTCCTCCTCCTCCTCCTCCTCCTCCTCCTCCTCCTCCTCCTCCAGGAGCAGAGCTTCTCCTCTCTGGGAGTCAACACCGACACCACGCTGCTGGAGACCCAGGACGTATTGCTGGACCCGCTGGAGGGAAGGGAGGCACGGGAGAACCAGAACCAGGACTGAGAGGGGCAGACTGTCAGACCTGCTGCAGTAACATGAGAGGTTTTCTAAAGGGACTCTGGTGCTCAGAGACACTACCACTTTAGTCCACAGGGGGCGACACAATCAACACTACATGAAAGTTCCCCATCGTAGTAACTTTAAAAGTTATTTGTTTTTTGTTGTAGCTTATCTAGTTCTATATAATATCTAAATAATTCCTGTAATAACTCTTTAAATACTGTCCAGAACATTAACCTTTATGTTTTTTTAAGCTAACTATGTACAAATATAGACTATTACACACCCATGGCCAAGGTGCAAGACGCCACCAAGGCTTAGCGGGCCCCTCCTGCTGTCAGTGGGTGGAGAGACACTTAGTCCACCAGGCTGCAGGATAGCTTTGAAAGAACACAAACCTTGTTCCCCTGAGACATATGCAGCATGGAGGTTAGACCACAGAGTGAGGTGGCAAGAACCTGGGATGTGCAAACCAGGGTTACAAATGTACAATCAGAGCTTCACTGAGAGGAGGAGCAACTCTGAAAGAGGAGAGATGCTACTTCACATTTCCTGAAATCAAAGTAAAGTTAGTCTGAGCGACAGCAGAGCTGCAGTCGAGACAAGTCTCTCTGTTTCTCTCTGAAGAAACATTCAACTGAATCCAGCAGCTTCTTCTCAACAACACAACAGAGTCTCTGACAAACTCTGGTGAGTAAACTGTTCTACAGACTAAATGTAGTCAAGATGTAGTTCAAGAGAGAAACCAATGCTGTAGCCAAGAACAATAAGTAACATCAGATAAACTAGGCCTGCTAAAAGCTAACTAGTGGAGCTTAATGTATCTGATTTTATCTCTTGACTTTAATTACCTGTAAAGGCAGAAATTTGACGTATTACAACAAGCTGTTACACAATCTGGTAAATATCCAATGTGACTGTTTCTGTAGTTACTGCTGTCTGTCTTTGTGACGCAGTTCAGCTGATAATATCTGATGTAACATAAAACCTCAGAACTACTCGGACAGGAAGTTCCACTGGACAAATGTTTAGCTGAGGTCCACGTGGTGACCGTGGGGGTTGTGGAGAGAAATGATATATATAGTGTAATAATATGTCTCATTTATAAAGTGTGTAGGATCCATACTTAAAGTGTACGTGCGCACAAAAGCTGGAAATGGCACACCGCCAAAAAACTAAAATTGAACTTGTATAAACAGATCAGCCTCTACACGCCCACATTCAACCACAAACTGTGAATACAAGCATTGTAGTAGTTGTGACTCATCAGCACTAATAATACTGCTGCTTTGAGAGTTTATGATGAAGAGGATTTAGACGTGCAAAGTAACATGTGATATGAAGTGACATTAAATGTGTGAGAGGCGTCATCACATCACATTTAATTCCTACAATCTGACTTCAATTCACCACCTTGGGTCAGAGGCTCAGGTGCTCACATCCTCCGGTTAACTTTGTTTTTATTCGTCAAAACTTGGTGAACGCCTCTTTCAGGGTTTATAAATGAGACCCCCCCCCAAGCAGTAGCTTCCATCTTTTCTTCTGCAAATGTAATGTGTCTGGTTCTCTCATCATCATCATCATCATCATCATCTCTCTGCTCCTCCTCTTCCTCCTCTTTGTCCGAGCTGACTCTCTGACGCTAAAGGTCTCCCTCAGACACTTCAATACAACAAGTGATGAAGACAAATAGCTTTGTGTTGAGTTGAATATTAAATCTGATTTAAAATGTTTAGCCTACTTTGACAAATAGTTTTAATAACAATAGTTTCTACACTGTACGACATTTCAAGTCAGTTAAACTTGCAAATGAAAGTTCACCTGCTGCCTTGAAAATGTGAGTTAACTTAACTTGAAGAAATTAAAGTTCATCAAGTTGATTTAACTGCAATGTTCTAGTTGTCTCAACATTACTGTTCAAGTAAGTTGATTGAACTTTTTTCACTTGTTGTTTGAACTTGATACAGCGAGTTAAGACAAATAATTGTTTTACATTATCAGGTCAAGAAAACGTTCCTTACCAAGTGAACCAACACGCATTTCTGCATTATTGTAGCTCACAGTTTCAAGTTTAATAAAGTGTTCATGTTGTCTGATGAAGGTACTTTGTTGTTGATTAATATCAAGTTGAATAAAACATTGATGATATTTATAATCACCTCAAAATCATGTTGAGCTGACGAGCTGCAGCACAACATCACACATTAGATGGTTGGTAGTGTAACATAATGTCGTGTTGTTTTATCATTTTAAACCAGTGCTGCTAGTTAGTAGAGAATGAGCGAGATGTGAGGACGCCCTCTAGAGGAGTTCATAACAAACTGCAGCCTGTGTCCATATGAAGACGTGCTCTCATCTTAGTCCACTAGTGTCTCTGTGTCCATATGAAGACGTGCTCTCATCTTAGTCCACTAGTGTCTCTGTGTCCATATGAAGACGTGCTCTCATCTTAGTCCACTAGTGTCTCTGTGTCCATATGAAGACGTGCTCTCATCTTAGTCCACTAGTGTCTCTGTGTCCATATGAAGACGTGCTCTCATCTTAGTCCACTAGTGTCTCTGTGTCCATATGAAGACGTGCTCTCATCTTAGTCCACTAGTGTCTCTGTGTCCATATGAAGACGTGCTCTTAATGAATAACTACAGTCTGATGCTGAAGCAGAGTACAGGAAAGCAGGAGCACAATGAACTTTACATCTTTATACAAATACTCTATCAAATCGAATGTAATTAGCAAACATTTTGTGTGTTTTGTAGTTTTAGAGCTCAATCTAAAATCAGTAACTTTACTTTCAGTGAAGAAGAATGACTTAAAGAGTGCTTTAAAACAACCACAGAGTAGCTCATGACACTGTGTCGTGTGTGGAACAGATACTGAAATGGTTACAGTCAGAATGACACATTAGCAGAGAAACAACAAGATACATTTAATGTACAAAAGAAAAATCAGGTTGTCTTACTTTACTTGTGGTTTTCCATTTTTGGAGGCTTTTTACTTTCCCCCTCTTCATCTAAGAGGGAACGATTATACGTTTTACTTCAATAAATGCAGATTTACATTTTACATTCAACATGAAATAAACTCATATCACTGTTGTTCTGTAATCTGGTAATTCAAAACCACGATGTTGTTGTTATGCTGTCTATTTGTAAGTTTGTTCTTTTAGCTGCTCTTTATTTACATCCTTGAAAAAAGTAAAGACTCATCTCTCCTAATATATGTCAGGGTGTTTGTCAAAGAGGCAGTAAGAGCTCCTTCACAGAGCTTCACTGAGAGGAGGAGCAGCTCTGAAAGAGGAGCTGCAGACTCACTTCTCCTGAAGTGAAAGTGAAAGTTATTCTGAGCGACAGCAGAGCTGCAGTCGAGACAAGTCTCTCTGTTTCTCTCTGAAGAAACATTCAAGTGAATCCAGCAGAGTCTCTGACAAACTCTGGTGAGTACACTGTTCTACAGAGACACTCAACATCTGGTCAAAAGTGAGTTCAAACCAAGATCCAGAACAAAGAACACACAGCAGAGAAACTAGACCTGCTAACAGCTAACTAGCCTTTAGCTTAGCTACCTTTGTATTGTCTAATATACAGAAAATACATGTCTTATAATAGAATATAACCTTGAACTTTAAAGAAGTTGTGTTTCACATTCTGAACATTATTTTAGCATCAAACACATGATCTCTGTGCAGTTATAGAGGACTAATGTCCACCTGAGCAGAGATTAAAGTCTGTGTGTGTTGTTGTCAGAGCTTCTCCAGTCTTTGTTGACACAGCCAGCCTCGTGCCTTTTAGTGCGTGTGAGCGTGCATGTTAGTGCATGTGAGCATGCGTGTTAGTGCATGTGAGCGTGCCTAACTGGTTAGCTCCAGGCTATTTATTTTCTTCACTACCATCCCAAAAAATAATTTCAACCGCTCTGAAGTCAGTCAGAAATTCTAAAAGTTGGACTGTTATAGTCATTATTTTGTGCATAAAAAAGGAAATAAATAATTTTATTTGTATTGATTGAAACACATCTCATCATTATTATTTATGATGTATAATAATCAGCTTACAGCTCGTGTTAGGAAGTTAAACAGCTCATAATTCATCTCTAATATCTGTTTTATATTCATGTGGAAACATCTCATTCAAACTACTGGATTTATTCAAGTTTATCACCAAGAGCACATTTTACAGATGACACGTGAACACATCATGATAACGTTATAATGTACCTTCACTGCTTTGTCTCAGCCAGCAGAGAATTTACAACAATAAAGAAACAAACTAAACATCTATGGCCTGAGTCCACGTAGTCTTCTTCTGGCAGAAAAGTGTTTGCAGGTCGCTCGGTATGACAACATTATCACCACTTTATCCTCAGTTGTATGGTCGACTGACATGCTCCTTTGCTGTTATTATCTATTTGTTTGACTTTACCATGAGCACCAAACGGAGGACGTCTGCTTCATACTCTGTATAGATGAGCTCAGTCTGACAGCCGTCACGTTAGAGCAAGGAGAGACAAAGCGCACGGTGATAAAACATTCAGTGTTCACCCGGACGATCTGCTCCCACAAATAAGATTTTCGGTCTTTGTCATGATCGTGTAAAAGTATAACTTTCAGGATGGACAGAGGCACGGCCAAAACAAGCTATGGTGACGTCACCAGAGCTTTTTCAGCTTTCAACTTGAAGCGCACAAAACAAAGGCGGAGTGCTCCGAAAAAAAGACGCTGGGTGCAGCAGCTTTTTCTCTAGGTGGCCGCGTGCGCTCTCTACTCATTGGGAACAATTTTAAAAAGACGACGGCACTCGGGGTTGAAGCACTTTAACAATATGCTCAAAATCGGTGATGTCTACGATCGCGCGTTGTCTCATAAACGCAGCGATACTCTCGAGCATTAGTGACTTTGGCTCGGTCTGAATCCTCAGTGGGAGGCTGTCCGAACACCGTGGTGAGAAGAAGGACTCGCCGTCCAGTCCGATGTTATGTATCAACATATATACCCGACTTCTGTTTAACTGTCGGCACACAGTTTGACACAAATCATGCTCTATTGAGCTGGATTAACCCGACTAAACCAGCCAGCATGCCACCACGCGGCTACAGCAGACAGCAACTGGTGCGTTGCCAAAACTTTCCAGGTGAAACTCAAGCTCAAGAATTTCTATTATTTCGTATCTTTTCAACTGTTTGCACACCGAAAGGTTGACGCATACCGAACCGATTGTCTTGTACCGAACAGTTCAATACAAATACAGGTATTGTCACACCCCTGATGTTTACATCATGTTCATGCTTGTTGGTGTATTGATAAATTATTGGCTTTTTAGCTGCTGTTCACTGGATCAGCCCTCACACACAGAGCAGGATATCGATAAATTAACCGATAACATCGAGGTTTATTAATACTTCGGTCTTTAACAATTTAGAAATTCAAGTACCAGACAGAACTCAGAGTCGCGTCAACGCTGACGTGACCTGTTCGGTCTAGACACGGGGTAAAGGCCCTATTTAAATGATCTATAGAGCATTGTCTAAAGTGCATGGCGCAACGGCATTTAGAACGTGTCCAACTCCACTGTTGCAAGTTAGTTAGTTTCTTAATTAATCATAGGTGTGTTTTAGGCGTAACATGATTCAAACCAATCATAGTGTCATCTACCACTCTGCTATTTAAATCGTGGATTCAGCTCATTGGAGAAGCGAGCGATTTTCTGCAGTAAACTATAAATTGAAGCAGAATATTTCGTCAAATAAATAAAAAATTTAGATTATTATTTTATTTTCAATAAAGTTTGACTTTTGGAGTTCAGAACGCTAAAGTCACACAAGTCAGAAACAATCCTACTCAGCCACCACTGGAATCTAATTGTACAAACAGTTTAACACTGATAATATTAGAGGACCCTGATCTTTACCTGCACCGGTGCAGAAACACTGTTTAAACACAATGAATACACACGCTAAACAAAAAGCTCTGCAGCATTCACATATTGATATTCATAGTTGGCTATATGTCGCTGTCCATTGACGGCGGGTGCTGAATTAATGTTGCCATGATATATTGTGAAGGGAGAGACGGGACAGGTATGTGGTCCTCGGCCGGTGGACCCTCTGCCTCCGCCGTCCCCCAATCCTCTCCTCACACCGGGCACAAGTACTTACACAATGTGGGCGCTGGGCATGAAAATGACAACTGTGTCGAGAGGAAACGTGCAATGACTTGCTCTGCACTTTGAACAGAGAAGGTGTTTTCCCCCAACAGCATTAATGATGATTTTCCTTATATTCCACTGATCCTAGTTTGATTTTATTAAACAAACAATCAAAAGATATGTAATAACAGTTTTATTTAAACCTTAGAATTTAAACCTCCACCTTGAACTGACGTTAAGCACATTTAAGTACATCGTGCTGATTTTAATAAACAAACAATCAGAAGATAATAACAGTTTTGTTTTTGTCACACTTGTTGTCCTCAGAGTGTAGATATGTCTGCTGCCAGCTGTCTGCTGACTGAAGATCAGTTTCTGTGCTCCATCTGTCTGGATGTGTTCACTGATCCAGTCAGCACATCATGTGGACACAACTTCTGTAAAGCCTGCATCACTGAACACTGGGATATTGATGCCCCTTATCAGTGTCCCAACTGTAAAAAGGGTTTCAACACCAGACCTGAGCTGCTGGTCAATACTTTGATCTCTGAGATGGCTGCTCAGTTCAGACAGTCAGCTCAACAGAAAGCCAGCAGCAGCAGCTCAGAGCAACAAGCTGCCAAACCAGGAGAAGTTCCCTGTGACGTCTGCACTGGAACCAAACTGAAGCCCTGGATGCTCTACCTGTTGGGTCTGATGTGTGTTTTCATCCTCTGGATAATTTTAAACCACAAAACACATGTTGTTGTTCTACTGAAAGAAGAATATGAAGGAACAAAGGCCGAGCTGGAGAGGACGAAGACTGAAATCCAGCAGATGCTCCAAGAGAGAGAAATAAAGATTCAGGAGATCAAACACTCAGTGGAGATCAGTGAGGAAGATGCAGACAGAGAGATAGCAGATGGTGTTCAGGTCTTCACCGCTCTGAAGGAGTCTGTTGAGAGAAGCCAGGCCGAGCTCATCAACACGATCAAAGAGAAGCAGAGAAAGACAGAGAAACAGGCTGAAGGCTTCATCAAAGAGCTGGAACAGGAAATCTCTGAGCTGAAGAAGAGAAGCACTGAGGTGGAGCAGCTCTCACGCTCTGAAGACCACCTCCACCTCCTCCAGAGCTTCAGGACCCTGAACACTGCGACACCCACCAAGAACTGGACAGGAGTCAGAGTCAGTCCACCTTCATATGAGGGGACTGTGAGGAGAGCTGTGAATCAGCTGGAGGAGATGCTTAATGAAGAGATAAGTTATCTGCTTTTCGTCGAGCTGAAGAGGGTCCAGCAGTCTGCAGTGGATGTGACACTTGATCCTGATACAGCACATCCCAAACTCATCCTGTCTGATGATGAAAAACAAGTACATGATGGTGAAGAATGGACATATCACCCAGAGAATCCAGAGAGATTTGATTCTTGTACTTGTGTTTTAGCAAAGCAGAGTTTCTCTTCAGGAAGATTTTACTACGAGGTTCAGGTTAAAGAGAAGACTGAGTGGGAGTTAGGAGTGGCCAGAGAGTCGATCAACAGGAAGGGAGAAATCACACTGACTCCTCAGGATGGTTACTGGACGATATGTTTGAGGAATGAGGATGAATACGGAGCTTGTGCTGACACTCTGGTTGATCTCTCTCTGAAGTCTCAGCCTCAGAAGGTGGGGGTGTTTGTGGATTATGAGGAGGGTCTGGTCTCCTTTTATGATGTTGATGCTGCAGCTCTTATCTACTCCTTTACTGGCTGCTGCTTCACTGAGAAACTCTTCCCATACTTTAGTCCTGGTTTTTACTATGATGATGTTGATAATGACAACTTTGCCCCATTAATAATCTCTCCTGTCAATCACTCTGAGCAGTAATACATTTGATTTTCTCGATTCACTTTCATGTAGTGTAATAAATGTATTTTTGATGAACGATGTATACATGTGCTGTTGTGGTGGCCCGTTCTTGATTCCTCTTCCTCTGTACTGGGCCACGTTACGGGGCTCTGTTTCTGACTCACACGTTGAACCGTCTAAATAATGACTCTTGCAGACACTGCTTTCTTTGCCGTCACTTGATTGATTTTATTTTCTCTTTTGACAAATTGAACAGCAAAATATAATCTGTTAAACGTGAGGTCAAAGACTGTCCCGATGCCCCGTTCCACACAAAGGAAAACCAACACTCGAGACTCAGTCCCACCCCTTCCTCTTATGCCAGCTGATCCTCATCTGGTTAATCACGGAAGTTCCTAAAGAAAAGTAATTATACAGAATCCAAAATGTAGCCTTCGTTCATAAATTAAAGGAGTCACACAAATATATTAGCAAAAATGAGAAATTATGATTTGTAATCAAAACTAAAAATATGGCTCTAACAGCTGTTTTTATAAAATTCTTATCACTGCTTTTGTTCCCCTTATTTTCAGCCCCTGGCTTAAATTTGCAGTCTTTGTTTTGGCAGTGTAGTTGTGAAGATGTTGGTAGTATTAATTAACTGATGTTAGTATTTGTCGTACTCTCTGATGGAGTGAGATTAGACTCTGGTTCTGATCCAAGTACCAGAGATAACTATACCGTAACAGTTTCACCTGTGTTTGACAATTCATTTAATTTAACGCTATACTTTAAAGATATACGTGGTTCACTTTTGTCTGCTAGGTAGGATAACTGGTCCTCCAGGGATATCTCTTCAGGTCATCATGAATAATACACATTCAAAACAGGTGGACATAACAACAAAGGAGCTCAAAGAGTCATTTAAAAGTCATCCACAGAATATGCAAAGAACCGACATTAATACTGAATGAGGGGCAGTAAACCTACTGTACATGCATTAAGCTGTCAGGACCTCCTGACCTCTGACAAAGAACAATGTGAGTTTATTACATTTGTATTCACTAAATCATAGGTATAAATATATTTAGTCCTAAGAAGAGAGTGAAAATACCTTTAATATACAATAAGATGTTTTTCTTGCGGGTTTAAAACTTCCATGAGAATGGACGATTGATGCTACAAATGACTGATATTTGATTATTGTGATGCAAAAGTGAAAAACAAATCATAAGCTCTCTATTTTAAAGGTGCTAAATTTGATATTCAGAGCATATCTATTGCCTCCAACATGTTGATGGCTGAGCCAGCAGCTGGAAGCTAACAGTGCTGACAAAGCTAACAGCGTTTAGCTGAGGGGGAACCGGAGGGAGGGCGCTACGCTCCTGAGACGACACAACAAATGTTTTGTAATGTTTGTACACTTGCAGAAAAAGTGTAAAGTTAAACATTTTTAGCAATCTTTCGTAGTCTATCTTTAACAGTTGGTGTCGTAAGCAAAAGTGTATCTGCATCATGCTTTAAATCCAAACCTTCCTGGTTCAATAAAGACCCAGAACATTCAGATTCCACCTCCTGAATCCCTGAAGGGGTTCTCTCGGCCCTCCCTGAGAACCTGGAGGCGATCAAAGCAGGAAACTCAGCATCAGACAACAAAGTGTAGTGCTTTGAGAGCTTTACGCCTTTTACAGTGAAGATTATGTGAACTGAAGGATGAAGTGTTCCTCATGTCTACAAACATATGATGATTTAATATAATATGATGAATTGATGTAGATTAAACCATATAAAGGAGTTAAAAACATGCAACATGCACATTAATGCAGCAGTAATATTAATGCAGAAACAGATATAATAGGAAAACATTTTGCTGATCAATAAATACTTTTACTTTCACTACATTTAGCTGAAACATACTTTTACTTCAGTAAGGTTTTGAATGCATGACTTGTACTTGCAGTGGTGTATTTCCACAGTGTCGTATTAGTACTTTTACTAAAGTAAAGGATCTGAATACTTCTGGATATTTCACAGAGGACAGAAACTATATTTTTTGGAAACATTGTATTTGTTGTTTTACTTGTTTTAAAGTCTTTCCCCAACCAGAGAGTCGGTGTGACGAGTTGAGAGATTTTTCAGGTTTCACAATCACTGACGTCATATGTAGGCGACCTACACGGGCGTTTTTTTTTTTTTTTTTTACGGACTACTGGTACTGCGCATGCGCAATGACGGTAGTCCTTGGCTGTGTCGGCCTTTCTGTAGGTTACAGATCCGGTGAGAGGCGACCACAACACGGGCTAAAATGCAGCAGAGCTGGACGCAGTTATACCGCTCTCTGGCCACGGTAAGGACGGATTACATGTAATCTATTAACCAACGTGTGTTGTCCGGAGAAGCTTCTAACTGGGTCCGGCCAGAGTTTGGTTCTGGGGGGTACTGGTTACTGGTTACTGGTGTTTAGAGACCTACGGCCCGGCGGGCCTGGTTAAGTCGTATGGAGAGAACGTAACGCCAGACTCCACCGGTAACACGGGAGATTCAGGGTTGTTGCGGCTGTCAGCGAATAAATATGTCGCTTAATACACATTTGATACATTAACTAACTCTATACCTTCCCCTTTATTAATTCGGTATATGCTAAATTAACAACATATTTAAATAAAATTACTTATTTTGGTGTTTGAACGTTTGAAACGCATTCGTGGAGCTCGTTCGTCGGTGTTATCTGACGGTGCTTCGTTCACTAATTACACACATTTTGAGATGAGGTCACGTGACCTTTGTATTATGTTTAAGGGTAACGCGTTTCTAGATGTAACGTTAGCTTAACTAGTTAATTTAATTGTCGTTACAGTTGACAGCCGCCTCCCAACAAACCATGTTAGGATGCTAAGCTAGTGCTAGCACGCTAAGCTAGTTAGCAGTGGTTACCTAATGCTAACTGTTATGAGACTTCTGGCTGAGACGTTTACACATTTTAACAGCTTCTCTCTTATTGACAAAGTCTTCAGATACATGTATTCTATAAGTAAACAGCTAATTAGTTAATAAACGTATTTATGTTCCTGTTTCTTAATGTGACGTTAGCTCCATGCTGACTACAGACTATAGATTAACTTCTTTATTTCTTACAATCCTCTCATGTCACCTGTATACATTACTGACATTAGTTTTTTTGCACCTTATTGATGATATGTATGTGTTTTTATAATGAGTTTATTTATTATTTGCACTCTTCTGTCTCTGTACTGTAACTGTCCTCTGGATAAATAAGCTTGTATTTGACCTTAAATCAGAGCATTGGCATCATGATGTCTTCACTGTGATGCAGACAGTGTTCAGGTTGTCTTTGCTTCTCCCCAACATCTGGTGTGTGTGTGTGTGTGTGTGTGTGTGTGTTTTACACACTTGAGCGGCTGAACAAGGAAATTGTACTGAAGGAAAATCACAAAACAAATAACAAACAGGTTATTAAGTCTGAGAGTTTCCTGGAAAACGCTGTCCGATGTTTCATTTATTATCAGAGGAACTGGTTGTATTACCTTTACTTGCTTTAGTTGTGGTTGGTTCTCCTGTATCGGATCGTTTTGTGTGTGACCATCTTGTTTTCAGGTTTTCTTTCTTTCCTTTGTTTTCACAGAGGAGCCACCACCTTCCCTGCAAACTGCACGGAGCCTCAGTGCTGTCTGTCAGGAGCTACGCTGACAAAGCAGCAAGTAAGTCTGCTCATGAAGCTCATCACCGTCTGTATTAACGGCTCGAGACTCTCTGGACTGGAGCCGGATGTGTGATCGTTGTTTTGTTTCCACATTTAGGAAACACTGGACTGAATGTGAACTTACGAGAGACTTAAAAACAACGGTTTAGTCGTATTCAGAATAACAAACGTACGAGAGGTCCAGACCTGTTTACAGATGCTCTGCCTTTCTTCACAGCGAGAACATCATTTATTATAACTTCATCACAGCATTCTGAGTCCTCAGATAAAGTTACATCATCAGAGGACTCTGAACTAAAACTTTGATGCTGTAGTTCTCCCGTCTTTTCATGAGTGAGGGATAAATTCTCTGTTGTTCTGTTGCTCTGAACTGTTGCTCTGAACTGTTGCTCTGAACTGTTGCTAAAAGTTGCTGCGTTGCCTCCGTAGTTGATGCAGACGTCACGGTGGTGGGCTCCGGTCCAGGCGGCTACGTCGCTGCCATCAAAGCGGCGCAGCTCGGCTTCAAGGTAAGCATATAATGTATATAATATATATTATATACAGTATATATATATATATATATATATATATATATATATATATATATATATATATGTCTCTCTCTCTCTCATTGTGATATTTATGTGATACAGATGATGATAATAATATATTAATCTTCAGAATGAGGGATTTCTTCAGTGTTGCTCCTTCATGTCTTTAATTATGGAGGAAACATTAAATCTCTTCATATTTTAACATCCGAACCTTTTTCATAGATTTAGCAACGTTAGAATAAAGTTCACAACCAGCCTGAACCTTTAGTTTATTTTAACGTACTCTTAAAATTTGTTTGTTTATTCTTTTGTGCTTTTTCATACGTTTATTTTTTAGCCAAATTCCATATATGTGCAAACGTACTTTGTAATAAACTGATTCTGTGTGATCTGTGCAAAAGCCCAAAAAAACCAAATTCACATTATTTATTATTTTAACAGATGAGCGTCTACGACTATAACTCTAGAGTTATGGTTCATGTTACAGATTATTTGAACCTAATATCTTGATGGAGATATTTCAGCGATATTGTCGAGTTGACTATCGATGATTTCACTAAATATTTACACAATGATATTTTATGATAAATGATCATCAGTGATGTGGATATGAGGACGAATAATAGAAGTTACACGTTACTGTAATTCAGCCTTAAAGAGCAGGAAAAGACGACGTTTATATTACTATTATTATTGTTATTATCACCATAGAGATATAAACCCGATGTATTGTCCAGCACTAATTCATGTTAACACACAAATCTATTAAATATTCTTTGCTTTACAAATTCTGAATAATATTTCAACCCTGATAAGATGAATTTGTGCTCGTTTGATAATTGTTATCTTGCTGTAATCTAATTCATTAAATAATTATTTCATCCTGAGTGTTTCTTATAAAGTCTGCAGACAGCAGGATGTAAAGTTGTTCACACATTTACAACAACAGCCTGAAAACAACAGTTTGATCCACGTTTTCAGAACATTAACGTATTGTTTTTAATCTTGTATCTGAGGTTTGTTTCTTTCTTTTCCTCGCTGATAGAAAACACACAATGTTCACGATTAATATATTATATTTATGGTAAATAAGGCAGCTCTCCTGTTAACACATGAACGTACTTTCTATCCTTTTTCAGGCGGTGTGTGTGGAGAAGAACGCCACGCTGGGTGGAACCTGTCTGAACGTCGGCTGCATCCCCTCAAAGGTGATCAGCTGGTGTTTCTTCTTCTGTGGTTTGAGCGACGGCAACATTTTCCTGTTTTATATCGTTTATCGAGTTCATTTTACAGTCTGGAGTTCACAAAGCTGCTCAAATAGTGGAACATGAGATACATGAAGCAAGTGAACAGCTCAGGGTTAAGATGTAGAAGCATGAACAACTCTCTGCTTGATGTGTGTGTCTGCAGGCTCTGCTCAACAACTCCTACTTCTACCACATGGCTCACGGCAAGGACTTCGAAAGCAGAGGCATCGAAAGTAAGAAACCTGAAACGCTTTTAGGTCTTTAGTTTGAGACGAAGCGGCTCATCAATAACTCGGTTATTGTTGTCTGTGAATATTCATATTTGATGTCACCGTCGTCTCCTCAGGATTAATGCTGACTCCAGGTCTGTCTCTCAGTTTCAGGGCTCTCGTTGAACCTGGAGAAGATGATGGCTCAGAAGAGCGGAGCCGTCAAAGCCCTGACCGGAGGAATCGCTCATCTATTCAAACAGAACAAAGTCAGTCAGTCAGTCTCTCTCTCTTTCTGTGTCTGTCTCTCTCTCTCTCTAAATGTAACTGAGAGTCTGATTTCCCCCCCCCAGGTGATCCACGTTAACGGGTACGGGAGGGTGAGCGGTAAGAACCAGGTGACGGCCGTGGCAGCAGACGGCAGCGAGCAGGTGATCAACACCAAGAACATCCTGATCGCCACCGGCTCCGAGGTCACACCTTTCCCTGGGATCCAGGTAGGACTCCATGAAGCGGGAAGACGCTGAACTTCACAGTCAAACCAGTATTTTGGGGCATTCATCACCAAATCTCTTAGTCTGATAGTCGAGTATATAAAGGACCTTTTCCTCAACGTACTTGAGTTGAATCTGTGAAAATGAAACGTGTAACTGTTCAAACAGTCTCAAATGTTCTCTCTCTCTCAGATCGATGAGGAGAGCATCGTGTCGTCTACAGGAGCTCTGTCCCTGAACACGGTTCCAGAGGAGATGATCGTGATCGGAGCCGGAGTCATCGGAGTGGAGCTGGTCAGCATCTCTTCTGTCCAATCAGAGCGTAGAGCCCTAAAGTAGCTCGTAGCCACGGCTGCAGCGATGAAACATTTAGAACCGGAGACATTAAAGTATTCTAGAGACTCAAACAGATGAAAAGCTCAAATCAGTGATGATAAACTGATAGAGGACATCTGGTCATCGTGTGTCAAACGTTAAACTACTGCTCAGAGACGGACACGTCGATGACCGATGAGAACCAATAAAGTAGAGGACTTGTGTGTCTGCGTCATCGCTTCTACAGGTTTACGTCTCTACCCGTCCAGACTGAAACACAACCACAAAGCTTTTAACACTACAGCGACGTCAGCAGCGCTTTAGTGGCTCTCAATGGCCGGAGTAGAGTTGGACACGAGGCGTAAATGTAGGAAAAAGGTCTCATTGGTGTGTAAACGTTCCCTAAAGTCACACAGCTGTTGATCCTCCCGTCCTGCAGGGGTCCGTGTGGCAGCGTCTGGGCTCCAAAGTCACAGCGGTGGAGTTCCTGGGCCACGTGGGCGGCATGGGCATCGACATGGAGATGGCCAAGAGCTTCCAGCGCATCCTGCAGAAGCAGGGCCTCAAGTTCAAGCTCGGCACCAAAGTCATGGGAGCCACCAAGAGGCCCGACGGCAAGATCGATGTGGCGTGAGTACAAAATAAAGAAAACACCCTGAATCTTATATTTAAACTAAAGCAAAGCAGCCGTGTGTAACCCCGCGTTGGTGTCTCAGGGTGGAGGCGGCGGCCGGAGGGAAGAACGAGACTCTGACGTGCGACGTGCTGCTCGTCTGTATCGGCAGACGACCGTTCACACAGAACCTGGGTCTGGATTCTGTCGGCATCGAGCTGGACAACAGAGGACGCATCCCCGTCAACAACCGCTTCCAGACCAAAGTCCCCAGGTACCACGAGTGACCGGAGAACAATAGAACCTTCTACAGCTCATCGATTAACAG
>NW_027466591.1:277500-294039 GCF_050575085.1 Anarhichas minor
TTTCTTTCCTAAAAAGTCTCAGTGTGACATCACCTCCTTCCTCTTCCTCTTCTCCTTCCTCTTCTTCCTCTTCACTCGTTCTCCAACACAACTCTTCTTACATACGAGTCAGAAATTCTTCAGCCAGCGAGTCGGGATGTCGACGTTTCTGTCAAACTCATCATCAGTGAGTAAAATGTTTCCAGCTTTTATTCATGAGAAGCAAAGCGAGTGTTTAATCTTTATATTTAATAGTAAAGATTAAACACTCGATGTAGATGTAGACTGAGGTTAATAGGTGACTCCAGAATAAAAGAACTGGTTTGCACACAGTTGGGCTGTACCAATATATCTTTCCTAGTTTATGAAACAAAAGGTTGTATTTGTTATTGTAGGTAAATGAATGTAAGTTATGATAAACGACTTTTCGACTTTACAACGCTGTGAAGTTATTAGAGAAGTTTGTATCACAGCAGTTAACAACAATCCTCTGCAGCCACCTCTGGAATCTATTTCTACAAACAGTGAAATACTCATAATCCTAGTTTAGCCTGATCTGCATCCGACACAAATACCGACTTCAAACACAATTTAATGCTTTCGAATGTTGATTTAGAATTCAAGTGTCAACATTAAGATTAAATCTTCAAACTATTCGGTACAACAAACAACAACAACAACAAAAAATGCCAAATAAATGAGGAGGCTGCTCAGCTGAGAGAGAAACATCAGCGTGTCGCCGTCGGCCATGTTTCTTGTTTACGTTTGGCATCTGGAACGTTTGCAGGTCGAAAGTCGGAAATTTCAACCGGGAAAATTCCGACCTCCAAGTTGTCTGGAACCGTTACAGCCGGTGTGCTGCAGGACAAGTTTAATAAGAGCGCCATCAGTTGCATTGTGGGAAATGTAGGATCGAGTGTTTTTGGAACTTCGAGCAGTGTTTTATTGCTTTGTACTAAAAGTCAGATAGTCAACCTCTGCTGCTCGATTTTAAACCATTCTTGTTTTAATCTTTCTCTTGTGGGTCCTCCGACGTTAAGGAAGTGTAAAATAGAATCACTAGACGCTCCTTTAAAACCATCCAAATATATGTTAAAGAAAGTAAATGTTGAAGAAGCATGGGGGACTCTGACTCTTCAGAAACTGACTTTAGTAACGAACGTTGGAAGAAATCTGACAGTACTCCTAAAATGTACTGACAGTACTCCTAAAATGTACTGACAGTACTCCTGAAATGTACTGACAGTACTCCTGAAATGTACTGACAGTTGTGTGGAAGAGTGAGCATTTCTGTTGGAAAGTATGTGTATTTTGTAAGTTAAAGACCGTTTGAAAGTGTTGTTTTGAGTGTACAGACTTGGTTTGAGGGTTCAGGTGACTGTCAGTATTCAGGTGAGTGTCAGTAGTTCAGGTGACTGTCAGTAATTCAGGTGAGTGTCAGTAGTTCAGGTGAGTGTCAGTAGTTCAGGTGACTGTCAGTAGGTCAAGTGACTGTCAGTATTCAGGTGAGTGTCAGTAGTTCAGGTGACTGTCAGTATTCAGGTGACTGTCAGTAGTTCAGGTGACTGTCAGTAGTTCAGGTGAGTGTCAATATTCAGGTGACTGCCAGTAGGTCAGGTGACTGTCAGTAGTTCAGGTGAGTGTCAGTAGTTCAGGTGACTGTCAGTATTCAGGTGACTGTCAGTAGTTCAGGTGACTGTCAGTATTCAGGTGACTGTCAGTAGTTCAGGTGACTGTCAGTATTCAGGTGACTGTCAGTAGTTCAGGTGAGTGTCAGTAGTTCAGGTGACTGTCAGTATTCAGGTGACTGTCAGTAGTTCAGGTGACTGTCAGTAGTTCAGGTGAGTGTCAGTATTCAGGTGACTGTCAGTAGTTCAGGTGACTGTCAGTAGTTCAGGTGAGTGTCAGTATTCAGGTGACTGCCAGTAGTTCAGGTGACTGTCAGTATTCAGGTGAGTGTCAGTAGTTCAGCTGAGTGTCAGTATTCAGGTGAGTGTCAGTAGTTCAGGTGACTGTCAGTATTCAGGTGACTGCCAGTAGTTCAGGTGAGTGTCAGTATTCAGGTGAGTGTCAGTAGTTCAGGTGACTGTCAGTATTCAGGTGAGTGTCAGTAGTTCAGGTGAGTGTCAGTATTCAGGTGACTGCCAGTAGTTCAGGTGACTGTCAGTATTCAGGTGAGTGTCAGTAGTTCAGGTGAGTGTCAGTAGTTCAGGTGACTGTCAGTATTCAGGTGAGTGTCAGTAGTTCAGGTGACTGTCAGTATTCAGGTGAGTGTCAGTAGTTCAGGTGACTGTCAGTATTCAGGTGAGTGTCAGTAGTTCAGGTATTCCTGCGGTGGAGGTGTTGCTTGCAGGCCTGTTGACTGAGTCACATGGGTTCCTCCGGCTTGTGGCCGCGTTGAGGCTTTGTTGTTGTTATCGGTGAGAATCAGACGGAGGGTTCATGTGCTGCTGTTTGTTCATGGTGGAGCCTGAAGGTGGAGTTTCACAGTCATGTCGGAATTTCAGGGTTTCTTCATGTTTGTTTGATTGTATATGTCACCGTTGTTAGGCAGTAACTAAGTACATTTACTCAAGTACTGTACTTAAGTACACATTTGAGGTACCTTTACTTTCCAATATATTCTACTTTATACTTTATACTTCTCGTGTGTTGATGTTGAATGTTTGCAATAAACTGAAGGATGAAAGAACTAAAGGTTCCTTTATGTTTAAGGAACATTTAAAAATACCAAAATGAAAAGTAAGCAGCAGCAGGAGCAACATCAACATTTTATGTATAAAATAATACATTAAAAGTTTAAATGAATGTAGTGCAGTAAAATGTAAATATTAAAGTATAATACAAGTATATTAAAAGTGTGCACATTATGTTTCTGACAGTTTTCAGGAGCTCTGTTTTCAATTTTTCTTTTTTATTATTACTTTAATTTTCCATTTCCATTTGTTCTGGTGTGATCTGATCTGTGATCTGGTGTTTGCAGACTGTAGGGCTGTACACAGTTTAGTTTGTTTCCGGTTGTATTAAATATCAAATATCTTAATTTATGGAGCCATCAGCATAACAAATGGAGACATGTTTTTTAAAGTATATAAATATAAATAAGTATATAAATCTAGGTGTCAGATTGCTGTTAGAACTTCCTGTTAACACAGTTAACACAGTTTGTATTTCTCATTATAGTTGTTGGTGATGAACTGAAAGATGACGGAACTTAAGGTTCTTTTATGTGTTGATAAAATTGAAAATACTCAAAACCAAATAGGAAGCAACAGCAGCATAGCGTATGTTTGTTATACTGTATATATATATAAAAAAGTAACTAACTATAAGTTTTAAATAAATGTAGTGCCGTAAAATGGAAATACTCAAGTACTTAAGTACATTACTTGTGTAAATGTACTTAGTTCCACCACTGGTTTATACGTCACATGTTTAGTTCCTTCTTATTTATTTGTGTTGACGCTGCTGCATCAGACTGACTCTTTTTCCTCTTCTCTTTCCTCCACAGATCTTCTCGCCATCCTCCTCATCATGCCGGCCCTCCACTCATCACCAAACTCATCTCATCCCTTCACCACCACCCTGCCAGTGACCGACTACTCCACCACCACACACACCAACTCCACCCTCAACCCAGCCGCCGCCGACTTCGTCAACGACCTTCTCAACAAGATCCCCCGTAAGTCTCTGAACTGCAGCTTCAACGAAACCCAAAGTTTAGAGACAAAAATCAGACGAGGAGGAAGTACTCAGTGTCTTAAAATACTCCAGTACAAGTAAACATCCATTTAAGATTCTTTTCAAGCAAAAGTAGAGGAATATTATTAGCAAAATGTACTTAAAGTATCAAAAGTAAGTAAGTAGTTGTGTATTAAAATGTGGATATTTTAGAGCAGCCTCTTACTGTGACCAGCCGGACTGTTTGTAAGAAGTGGACGTAGTCACATCGACGTCACCCATCGGTTTGTGGACTGAAGTTTTAAAGCCTCAAAAAAAAGCGGCATTTTCGTTGTTGCCATCTTGGTTTTTATGCAACCAGAAGTGACACCAGAGGGTGGAGCTACAACTAAACACTGAAAAAGATATGTTTAGTCGACCAGAATGTTACAATTAACTTTCTTGCAGTTAAAACACTGTGAAAGAGTTAAAGTTGTAAGACGAAAACACGGACGACTCTCAGACCGGACAACGCTGTGGTAGAGACCCGTCAATCACTGTGTAGCCCCGCCCTAAAGCATCCCCTGCTTTATGGTCTGTTTGACTCTAAATGGACCATAATGTACTAAATGAACATCATGCTGTATTGAAGAAGACTTGAAACTAGAGATTGAGACCATAAACTCATGTTTACAATGTTTACTGAGGTAATAAATCAAGAGAGAAGTAGAGTCATTTTCTCATAGACTTCTATACAACCAGAGGAGTCGCCCCCTGGTGGACACTAGAGAGAATGCAGCTTTAAGACACTCCCTCAGACCAAAGCTCACCTGTGTACCAATGATGCTGTTTAATCAGCATGTTCTGCTTCCCCTCCTCGTCTCCCTCAGTGCCTCGATGGGCGATCTACGCCATCTTTGTGGCCGGCGCTCTGCTGATTCTGATCTGCTGCCTGTGTATCTGCTGTAAGTGCTGCTGCAAAGGCAACAAGAAGAGGCATCAGAAGAAGAACGAGAAGATCAACCTGAACGACGTGAACGGAAAAACCACCACAGCTCTGGTGAGCGCTGTCTGAAGGGGGAATCCGATTCTATGTTGATGACACGATTCACTATCGCTGACAAACGACAAAGTGAAAACAGTTTGAGAGTCGGATGATCAGCTGTGTCTGTTCAGAATCAATGAATGAGGGTTTTATAGTCAGGTTGAGTTTATTGTTTAACTGTGTGGCCACAGCTTATGTCTGTGTTTGGGGTACGTCTCGTGACATATTCTCTGTTAAATGAAACAGGTGTGCTGATGTGTTTCCTCTGCTCCGACAGGTTCAGCCCGATGTGGCGGATGTCGGCTACGGATCGACCAAACAGCACAGAGGAAAGCTGCTCTACTCTCTGGACTACAACGCCGCTCAGTCTGAGGTGATTAAACCAGCACATCCCACCTCTGAGCCTCCACGTGTCCCTCTGCGTCCCCACAGGACTCCACTGATTTAATCATTTCACTCCCGCAACGCTGACAGACTCGACACGGACGGTTTCAAACAAAAAAGAGTCGAAATCGATGCAGCAGAATCAGAGATATCTTCACTTTTGTTCCACATATTCTTCTTCTTTGTCAAAACATGGCGCCTACATTACCCACAATGCACAACTTGTAAGTGCAGGTGTGTTGTGTTCATTAGCGGCTAATGTAGCCTGGAGCCTGCAGCAGAGATGATCAGCGGCTACAGAGGTCTCACTTCTTTCTAAATCCAAACCTTCATTACCTTCATTATTTTACTTTGAAAAGACTTGTAGTCTTTAAGCGATGCTGACTCAAGTGACATCATTTGACATTACTAAACACCGTCTTGTCTGGTTCATAACATCATCCGTGAACTTCACCGAGCTGTAGTCACTGAATCTCATGAGCTACATCTCGGCTGTTTACTACAGCTGTATGAACCCAAAGTAAGAAAGTTTTGCAATAATGTTTTAGCAATAAATGGATAAAAAGCATGCCGAAAAATAACAACATAATAATAATATTTGTAAAAAGTCAGAATTCATGTTTTGTTAGTTTTCTCCGCAAGACGACAAGCAAACAATTTTTAAAATGCTTGTTTTCTGAATGGAGTCCGGATCGATCGGTGCTAGGCTACGCTAACATTGTAGCTGCTCCATCAACACTCAGAATATCATATAGGCGTAAATACGGCAGAGTCGACTCTGGTTTATACAGGTACATCTGTACACATAGCTTCGACTGTACAAATATGACACAGTGTCATTCACGCCACCCAGCGAGGTTTCGCGTCTATTTGCGTCCATTTACGTCTTTGCCTTGACTTTCTATCTAATCACAGTTATCTTAAGAGTTGCCCTTTACCTCATGATGTCACTAAAGGTCTGTTTCCTGTCCGTCTGTCACAGCTCACGGTCGGAATTAAACAAGCCGACGGCCTGAAGGCCATGGACCTGGGAGGAAGCTTGGACCCGTACGTCAAAGTCTACACCTGCCCCGACAAGTCCAAAACCTTTGAGACCAAAGTGTTCAGGAACACGCTGAACCCCGCCTTCAACGAACGGTTTAGCTTCCAGGTACGAAGCGGTCCAGGAAAGTATCGGCAGGTCTGGAATCAGAATCTGTTTGTCACGCACCAGGAAGTTGTCTTTGACGTGTTGGGGCCATTGCAGCTGAAAGAGAAACAAGTTCTCGAGCCGTAGAAGAGGTGTATTATTCAGAGAAGAAGAGAATAGAGAATATCTTTTATTGTTCTTTATTGTACATTTACCACTAAAATCTCAGAGATTATCCAAGTTCTTGTTCATAAATTTAACGACTTGAATCTTGGAAATTCTTTAAGTTCTATTTTTGGAACTCTGTTTTTTTTGGGATATTGAACAATATCAACAATTAACTTCTGCAATGTAGGCAGTTTATGACACATAAATAGATGGTGGTGATCTCCCCCCAACACTGGGATAATATGTGACCTGAGACTCTGCTGCTTCCTCTCTGTGATTATTGTTTTCTCAGATATCAAAGTCGTCGCTGCTGAAGTCGACGGTGGTGATGCAGATCTTTGACTTCAACAGGTTCTCCAAACACAAAATCATCGGTGAGCTCAGAGTTGAGCTCTGCAACGTGGACTGGAACCACGTCATGGAGGAGTGGCAGGACCTCGCCGAGCCCGCCAAGTTTGAGGTTTCCTTTGTCCTTGTTCCCGTTTTTCACTCTAGATGTTCTTTTGTTTTTTTACAACCTCGCTGCTGTTTTTATATCGATAACATTTTTTGCCTCACTTTAAAAAAGTTGCTCTGATGTCCGCTTCAAAAACTACCATAAAATGATATTAAATAGAGATTAATAGAGTTCAATCTTTTCATCATCTTCAGTCCTGATCATAATCATAACTACCAAATATGTATTCGTTTCACTATTTTAATCCTATGAACTTCATTTTGTTTACATAATACTGTTAGAAAAAAAACGCCACACAAATTAGATACAAATAAAAAGAATAGTAATAACAATTTAAAACAAGAATGATATTAATATTAATATTAATAATGATATTCATTTTATTCACATAGCACCCGGAATGACACATTTCCTTCTCATTGAGTTGTTTGGTGATCTTTGCTGTAACGATGTCTGTGTGCTGCAGGAGGAGAACCTGGGCGATATCTGCTTCTCTCTGCGTTACGTTCCCACCACCTCCAAACTGACCTTGGTGGTGCTGGAGGCCAACGGCCTGAAGACCATGGACATCGGAGGATCTTCAGGTCAGACTGAGAGAAGTTCTCACATCGAAATCATTCAGTCCTCCAAAAGATACGTTAGGGTTACTGCTGGTCAGAAAGGGGCACAACACTTTATTCAGCAAGTCAGCAAGTTTATAAATTACTATTCAAGCACAGGATGCAGCAACGGTGCCCTCGCAAAAAAGGCAATTTGATCTCAGCAGAAGGAGAGGAGAACGAAATGCAAAATACACGGCCAATGTTTAGGTGTTGAAGACGGGACGTAGGCAATGACGACGGGACGTAGGTAATGACGACGGGATGTAGGCACTGACGACGGGACGTAGGTAATGACGACGGGATGTAGGCACTGACGACGGGACGTAGGCAATGACGACGGGACGTAGGTAATGACGACGGGATGTAGGCACTGACGACGGGACGTAGGCAATGACGACGGGACGTAAGTAATGACGACGGGACGTAGGCACTGACGACGGGACGTAGGTAATGACGACGGGACGTAGGCACTGACGACGGGACGTAGGGGCTGACGACGGGACGTAGGCACTGACGACGGGACGTAGGTAATGACGACGGGACGTAGGCGCTGACGACGGGACGTAGGCACTGACGACGGGACATAGGTAATGACGACGGGACGTAGGTAATGACGACGGGACGTAGGCGCTGACGACAGGACGTAGGCACTGACGACGGGACTAGGCACTGACGACGGGACGTAGGTAATGACGACGGGACGTAGGCACTGACGACGGGATGTAGGCACTGACGACGGGACGTAGGTAATGACGACGGGACGTAGGCGCTGACGACGGGACGTAGGCACTGACGACGGGACGTAGGTAATGACGACGGGACGTAGGTAATGACGACGGGACGTAGGCGCTGACGACGGGACGTAGGCACTGACGACGGGACGTAGGCACTGACGACGGGACGTAGGTAATGACGACGGGACGTAGGTACTGACGACGGGACGTAGGTACTGACGACGGGACGTAGGCGCTGACGACGTGACGTAGGCACTGACGACGGGACGTAGGTAATGACGACGGGACGTAGGCGCTGACGACGGGACGTAGGCGCTGACGACGGGACGTAGGCGCTGACGACGGGACGTAGGCGCTGACGACGGGACGTAGGCGCTGACGACGGGACGTAGGTAATGACGACGGGACGTAGGCACTGACGACGGGACGTAGGCACTGACGACGGGACGTAGGTAATGACGACGGGACGTAGGCACTGACGACGGGACGTAGGCACTGACGACGGGACGTAGGTAATGACGACGGGACGTAGGTAATGACGACGGGACGTAGGCGCTGACGACGGGACGTAGGCGCTGACGACGGGACGTAGGTAATGACGACGGGACGTAGGTAATGACGACGGGACGTAGGCAATGACGACGGGACGTAGGCGCTGACGACGGGACGTAGGCGCTGACGACGGGACGTAGGCGCTGACGACGGGACGTAGGCGCTGACGACGGGACGTAGGCAATGACGACGGGACGTAGGCACTGACGACGGGACGTAGGCACTGACGACGGGACGTAGGTAATGACGACGGGACGTAGGCACTGACGACGGGACGTAGGCACTGACGACGGGACGTAGGTAATGACGACGGGACGTAGGTAATGACGACGGGACGTAGGTAATGACGACGGGACGTAGGCGCTGACGACGGGACGTAGGGAACGACGGGACATAGGGAACGGCAACAGGTTGGAGGCAACAACGAGAATGAGGCGCTGATGGCAACGGCGACAGGTCGTAGGTGATGACGCTGGGACGTAGGCAATGATGACGATGACAACGAGACGAAGGCGTGACCCAGTTGGTGTCATGTAGAATTCTTTGTTTCGTTCGCATTAATGTGAAACGAAAACTAATCGACTCAAATGTTTTTGGTGTAAATCCCAAAATATTTCTAATTATTTCTAAACATTGTGAGATTTTTAATAATTTACATATTTTATTAAAATATGTATTTTCTTGTTTTTTAAATTTTAGTTACAGGCTCTATTACTCCTCAGACAAGTAAAGAGACATTTCATCTTTTTGAACAATCATTAATTAATTTCCATCGTCTCCTCTGCGTGACTTTAAGGAGCTCTTGTTGTCTGTAGATCCGTATGTGAAGGTGCAGCTCGCTCTGGACAAGAGGAAGTGGAAGAAAAGGAAGACGTCAATTAAGAAGAAGACGCTGAACCCGTATTACAACGAGTCCTTCACCTTCAACGTGTCCTTTGACCAAATCCAGGTGAGAGTTTAGAAATACAAGCTGACAGATTTAAACATATACACATTACACAGTCCAACGTTTTCAATAAGGATCTGTTTAGTGAAGAGAACCAGACATTTGTTGGACATTTTAACGTCTTCACATTAAAAGCCTCCCAGTGTTTCGCCAGTTAAATGCTTTTATTGTGAAGCAGCAGCAGCAGGAAGTGTTTTTTGTTAAATTTTGGTCAGATGAATAATGTTTGAAGGTTCGCCCCATAGAATAATTAATATTCTTTAATATCTTCAGGTATCTGTAAGGAATTATCTCCATGTTTAAGGAATTTAACAAATATCACCCTTTTCATATATTAATTGTTTTTTACAATTTGAATAAGTTTTACCTCCTTAAAAACATGGAATTTATCTCTTAATTTATTATAATCCATGAATTCTTCCTAATACCATGAATTTGCATCTTTATTTTACTCTTTAAAAAAACTTTATTCACATAGATATCACATAAAAAAATAATTTGTCATCCATTAAACATTATCTCCTTAAAATACCTTTAAAGAAATCCCGTAATTACATTTAATTTTTAGTTTATTGTTAATAACTTAAAACAATTCTGCTTTAAAGTGAGCTAAGATCCAACGTCTGTCTGGAGGAAAGGAAGAATATTAAAATGAATGTATTAATGAGAAACAACCCCAGACTTAACCTAAAGAGACGACCTCTCCTGCTCCCCAGAGGGTGCACCTGGTGATCTCCGTGTGGGACCACGACGCCGTGTCACGAAACGACGCCATGGGGAAGATCTTCCTGGGCTGCGACGCCTCGGGGAACCAGCTGAGGCACTGGGCCGACATGTTGTCCAACCCGCGGCGGCCGGTCGCTCAGTGGCACAGCCTGCTGTCGGCCGAGCAGGTCAACTCCACCCTGACCCTGAAGAGGAAGATCCCCCTCCAAAATAAACTGCCCTTCTGATGGCATGAAAACACTTCAAAGCATCAGAGAACGGAGATTTAAAACTCTCTTTAAAGATCATTCCGCTGCTTTTCTTAAATCTCTTTACACTCGAGATTAATTCAAATTAATCATATTTAAATTTTGAGCACTTCCTGTATGAATTGTATGATACAAAACAAATTTCATCCCTCGAACTTCTGATGATATTCTAAAGTTTGCTGTGATATTAGTATTATCTCACATCTATGTGTTTAAAATCAGAAGATCTTTTATGCACCGGCTCACCTTATTTCAAATGTTTAAACTTTGAAAACTTTGTGGAAAGTTATTTTATTTTGAAGTGACGAATGTTTGTGGGGAATTTTATATCACTTGAATATAAATGAATATATTGATGATAATTAATTTCTTGCTTTCAGCCTTTAAAATCAAATGAAATCACTTCTGTCTTTTTAAATGTATTTATTATTCCCACTATAAAGAAAATACAGCTCACCTGAAAAGAAAGAACCCTGAAGTGATGAAGTGATGAAATGATGAAGAGATGAAGAGATGAAGTGATGAAGAGATCAAGTGATGAAGTGATGAAGAGATGAAGAGATCAAGTGATGAAATGATGAAGAGATGAAGAGATGAAGAGATGAAGTGATGAAATGATGAAGTGATGATCTGATGAAGAGATGAAGTGATAAAGTGATGAAGAGATGAAGTGATGAAGTGATAAAGTGATGAAATGATGAAGAGATGAAGTGATGAAATGATGAAGAGATGAAGTGATGATGTGATGAAGAGATGAAGTGATAAAGTGATGAAGAGATGAAGAGATGAAGAGATGAAGTGATGAAGTGATGAAGTGATGAAGTGATGAAATGATGAAGAGATGAAGTGATGAAGTGATGAAATGATGAAATGATGAAGTGATGAAGTGATGAAGTGATGAAGTGATGAAATGATGAAGTGATGAAGTGCCCTCGTGTGGACAAAGGAAAGAATTGGATCCGTTTAACATGGAAATAGAGAAAATCAATATCAATAAATAAAATGGTGAAAATCAATAAATAAAAGTCAATAGAGTAAAATTAACAACAGGGATTAAAAATAATGTAAAAAACAAAGATTAAGTTTATAAACTAAGAATATAAACAACATAACAAAACATAACTTTAATCAAAGTAAAGTGACAAATTATCAGATAAATGTGCAATAAAAAGTACAATAGTTCAATACAATAGATGCGTATAAATATATAGTAGCATGAAAAGAAAAGATTTTAATTAATTTGGAAATATAAAGTATAAAATGATAATATACACATTTTTCATTTATTTTCACATTTAATTGTTCATTGATATATATATAATATTATAAATAGTATATATACATATATTTACAATATTTAAAACAATTTGCTTTAAATTACTTACATATGTAATTTAAATTTATAATTAATTGATAATTAAGTATTTATTTAATTTGATACTTAATTATTTTTAACTTCCCTTTGCTATTCCTTGAAGGGCCAAGCTGTCAATCAACTGACGTTGGGCGGGCTTTCTGAGTAATTTGTTTGCAAAGAATGATTATTTAAAAAATATATAAATAAATATTCACATTAAAAAATTAACAAATAAATGTGCACATTTATTTTCTTCTTTTACAGATTTACTCTTTTTACTCCATAACATATTTTTTCAGGTTGAGAGGTTGTGAGGTTGAGAGGTTGTGAGGTTGCGAGGTTGTGAAGTTGTGAGGTTGAGAGGTTGTGAGGTTGTGAAGTTGTGAGGTTGAGAGGTTGTGAGGTTGTGAAGTTGTGAGGTTGAGAGGTTGAGAGGTTGTGAGGTTGCGAGGTTGTGAAGTTGTGAGGTTGAGAGGTTGTGAGGTTGTGAAGTTGTGAGGTTGAGAGGTTGAGAGGTTGAGAGGTTGTGAGGTTGCGAGGTTGTGAAGTTGTGAGGTTGAGAGGTTGTGAGGTTGCGAGGTTGTGAAGTTGTGAGGTTGGAGCTCTGCGCTCGCTCGTCTTTCCCCAAATACACGAAGGACTTAAACCCGGACTGGAGACCAATCAAGCTGAGTTCAGCAGGCGAGTGTTCCTGCTGCTTCAGGCCTCCAGAGATCAGACTCGTTAAACGTCCCTGAGCTTTGACTTTCTCTCTGCAGCTGATGCTGACACCTGATCTCCTTTCACCTGGAGGAGGAAATAAACAAGGAGACAGGAGACACACCTAGAACACTTAAATACAGGCGCAACATTCATAAAACCAACCAAGAAACATTACTAACATATATACATAACCGTATGTCTGAAATATTCTATGACACATAAATAGTTTGATGTCAGTTGTATATTTGTGTCCCTACATTGATAATATGATTTTAAAAAACATATAGATGAGACATTAAGACAGATTAAAGAGATGAAAAATACTTTTTAGTAAAAAGAGAGTAGAAATACTCAGTTGCAAGTAAAAGTGCTGCATTAACAATTGACTCAAGTAAAAATACAAAACGTATTGGCATCAAAATATACTTAAAGTACCAAAAGAAAAAGTACTCATTGTGCACATTTCAGAATAATATATATTATACTATTGTATTGTAATTACTGATGCATTAATGTATTTATAATGTTCATGTTGCAGCTCATCTAATACACTTTATATACTACGTTTGTGAATTTCCTCCTACGATCATTAAAGTTACAAGATAATTTAATTGTTGATTATATCTTTGTATTCAGAGTCAAAATCTGGAAAGTAACAAAAATCAGACAAATGTAGTACTGTATAAAGTACAATATGTACCTCTGAGATGTAGTACAGTATAAAGTACAATATGTACCTCTGAGACGTAGTACTGTATAAAGTACAATATGTACCTCTGAGACGTAGTACAGTAAAAAGTACAATATATACCTCTGAGATGTAGTACTGTATAAAGTACAATATGTACCTCTGAGACGTAGTACAGTAAAAAGTACAATATGTACATCTGAGATGTAGTACAGTATAAAGTACAATATGTACCTCTGAGACGTAGTACTGTATAAAGTACAATATGTACCCCTGAGATGTAGTACAATATGTACCTCTGAGATGTAGTGAACTAGAAGTAGAATGTAGCAGAAAATTTAAACACTTGAATAAAGTACCTCAAAATAGTACTTAAGTGCAGTACTTGAGTAAATGTACTTTATTACTTTCCATCACTGCTGCCGATTCAAGTAACGACATCATCTTTTCTCTGGCGCCACCTTCAGGAAAAACTATTTATAAAGATCAAAGAGAAAAGAAAAGGTGTCTTTTCTTGTATTTAACTTTCATTTCATTTTTTGATTTGTTTGTTGGACCCGTTCACTTCCTGGCCCGCCCACCATACATGGTATTTTTTTTAAATAATTAGTACTACATCACCAGCTCCATGCATTTAGTCCGTATATTTCTATATATATATATATATAGTCTTTATTCTATATTACTCAGGCAGGTGTTTGTCAGCATCACAGTTAAGGTCCAACAGGAATGAGCCGAGGAGCTCAAGGGGTCTCTTTGAAATGCAAATGTCCCACCCACCCATCCAGCTATTCAACACATCACATCATTTATTTTAGGCTTCTTATATAATGCTGGGAGCTGTAGTTTAAGGAGGATCAAACATGACTCATTACATTATCACGTGGTTTAAACTTTAAGAACTGTAGAGAGGCTAAGTCCCGCCCCTTCCGGTTGGACCGTATATCGGAAATAATATGTAAGGTAGTCAATGGAAGAGACAAATACATTTTGATCCTGTTTGTATTGTATTACACAAATGATCTTTGTCAAATTAAAAGATACGTTTGCATGTCAACAAAGTAGCATTTTGTCAGAAAATTCTTGAAGTATTAAACTGTGAAAATACGTAATTATAAAGACGACACAAGCTATGATGTCTGTGTGTTTGGTACGAGGTCTCACTCCTTCTTTCTCTACAAACGTAGCTAAGTTAGCTAGCTAGCTAGCTAGCCAAGCTAACTGCTAGCTAGCCAAGCTAACGGCCACGTTGGTGTTGGTGACGTACATTGTGAGAGACGGGAGGTTTAGTTCACTCAGCGGTTAATCGCAAAAATAAATGATACTACGACAGACTGAGAATGTGTTGACTTGCAAAATTATCTTTTAATTGACAAACATCGTGTGTAAATAATGGCACAGACGGATTCAACACACTATGATTAAATAACGGGTTCACCCCGAATACATCAATGAATACAATGTGTTCAGGGACCTTTAGTTAACTATCACCATGTTTAAGCACTTAACCAATTACAATAAAAATCATCATTTAAATGTTCCCTGAAAAATTAAAACCCATATAAGATATTAATTATTTGGTTTTCACAGTTTTATGGGTTTTACTTCCTTAAAAAGCTCTTAAATGTGAAAGTAGTCCATTAATAACCCTTTATTTACTATAATCCATTAATTTATGCTAATAAATTTGACTTCTTTAAAGTGTTACAATTCATGTAATTATTCATGTAACATTATGCACTTAAAATACATCAACTACATCGTTTTAATTGATACATTTGTGGATGTTTAAGATGAAAGAAATAAGATATTTTGTTTCATATCGAGGGAACTGAATGGAAACCAAAGGCTAAACAGTTTTAGTGAATATAAATAATAATGTGGTAAATATAAATATAATTGTGCTGTATGTGTCGGTGCAGACGTGGCTCATTGTTGCTCTTATCTCCTGTGAATTTCCCGGCCTGGTTATTGAGAAAAGGCAGAGACACACACACACACACACACACACACACAGTTAATTATGAGTCGTGACATCAGCGGCTCCGTGGGTTACTAAGGATACCTGGAGAGAGAACCCCGGACATCCAATTAAACACAAGAAGAAGAAACAGGCTCCAGATCAGCTCCCAGATAATTGTTCTTCAGACCTTCAGTCGGTCCGCTGACACTCCGAGGAACAGCAACACACACACACACACACACACACTCACGGTGAGTCCTTTACTGAGGATTATCTCAGCTATCTTTAGCGTTACTCTTTAAAGCATTTCTTTATTTGGCAGCTTATTGAACAACTTAAAGCTCAATGTATGTGTAATGTATGTTACAGCTGTTTATTTAAACCAGACTGCAGGTTTGTTTTTGTACAGATTTAAGTTCACATGAATGTATAATTATTATAATATTATAGACAGTTTAACCTTTGATCTTAATAACGTTGTTCTGATGTCTTCTGTCAGTTAAGTTTTTGATCAACTGACAATGATGTTTTTTGGAAATAGATAAACATTTTGAAGTAATTTATCAAAGTTAAAAATGTCAAATATTTCCTCATATGTGAGGAGTTGCTGCTTTTATTCATATTTATTTTATGGGATCAGATTAAGTCAACTTTTCCTGGATGAGACTCAATGTGAAAGTTTTTTTAATTACTTAAGTGAAAGAACTAATACAACAATGTAAACATACTCCATTACAAGTAGAAGTACTGTGAGCGTACTCTAAGTATCCAAAGTAAAAGTACTCATTCTGCAGGACGTCTTCCTCTGTGACTGATGTATAATAAAGTCAATTATTAACACTGAAGCATCAATGTTAGATCTTTTATCTACTTTACACACATCAGATAGTTTAGTGTAGTGGGTCCAAACATAGGGGTCGGGCCCCTCCAAAGGGTCACCAGATAAATCTGAGGGGTCGTGAGATGATTAATGGAAGAGAGAAGAAACTAAGCTCTGATATATTAACTGTTATTTTATTTTTCTAACTTTTCTCTAATGATTTTATTTGTTCAAACAGTTATTTAAATTAAAATATTTAGAGGAGGAAACGTCACGTGTGAAACATCGTATGCTTTTTAATTTTAATTGTTTATCTAAAATATTACTATATGTGTGAAAAACATATAGTGCAGTAATATTTCCCGCTGAAATGACGTGA
>NW_027466592.1:0-27500 GCF_050575085.1 Anarhichas minor
CGGACGTTTTTTGGGGACTTTTCTTTCCCGCTCGTCGTTTGAACAAAGCACGATAAATACGGTCTGAAGGAACCTCCCACCAGCACAAGACCACCAGCACAAGACCCACCAGCACAAGACCCCACCAGCACAAGACCACCAGACGGACGAACAAAGTCAGGAAGACGTCATTTCAACGTATTCTTTACATCGAGCGCTCTTCACGGGGATGAAAGCTGCTCCGTCTGAAGCTGGACTCGTGATGGCAGCGTACTGGTGGAGGTCTGACAGAGTGTGTGGGCGGTGATGTGTGAAGCCAGATAGCAGGTCCTCCTCTCGGGAACACACCGAACAGAAAGCTCCTCCAGGACATTCTCTCTCTTCTATTCTGAGTAAACTGCATGTGAGGAGGAAGACGACCATCGGCTTTGATGAGGAAGATTACAAGGTTTACATATAATATCTATACTTTTATTCATATTTTATCATTCAGTCTTTCACTGATAAGAAGAAGTCACTTTCTAAATCATCTGTCTTGTTTCTCAAACACTTGACACGTCTCGCTGACAATCACAATAAATATAAACTGATCATATTGCGACGTGTGGCTGCGGAGACATTTCTTATTCACGACCTTCCTTCAACAAACCGCAGGAAATACTGAATCATCGTCATCATTGAAATGGTGGTGTGCAAAAATAGAAACTGACTCCAGTTTGATCTTTCAATCACAAAAACAAACACGTCAGTCGTATGAAGCAGGTAGCAGGTTGCTGGTAGCAGGTTGCTGGTAGCAGGTTGCCAGGTTGCTGGTAGCAGGTTGCTGGTAGCAGGTTGCTGGTAGCAGGTTGCCAGGTTGCTGGTAGCAAGTTGCCAGGTTACTGGTAGCAGGCTGCCAGGTAGCAGGTTGCCAGGTTGCTGGTAGCAGGCTGCCAGGTAGCAGGTTGCCAGGTTGCTGGTAGCAGGTTGCTGGTAGCAGGTTGCCGGTAGCAGGTTGCCGGGTAGCAGGTTGCCGGTAGCAGGTTGCCGGTAGCAGGCTGCCAGGTTAGCAGGTTGCGGTAGCAGGTTGCTGGGTAGCAGGCTGCCAGGTAGCAGGTTGCCGGTAGCAGGTTGCCAGGTAGAAAATAGATCCGTGCAACAGCAGAGACATTCAATGAGGGAGAAGCATAATGTCGACTTTCATCCTACACAGAGAAAGATAAAGGTGCACCACTCTGGAACCGGTTCTATAGAGTGATGCAACAGAAGAACCATTTCTGGTTCAACAAAGAACCTTTTCAGACGAAGGTTCTTTTAAAGAACCAGTTCCTTAAACGGTTCTTTAAAGAACCAGGGGGCAAACTGCATTTGGATGTACATGCTTGTTGGATTGACAGTAAAATATCATACAGTTATTAATAAATGCAATTAGAAACAGCACAATCAAAAAAAACGTTGAAGGAACTTCAAAGAACCAGAAAAAGGCGCCATTTCTGGTTCTTTGAAGAACTTAGAGAATAAAGGTTATTTAAAGAATTTTTGCAAATGTTACCGTCCCCATCATCAAATAACTGAAACATGAAATAAGAACCCTTTAATATCCCGTGAACCACTTCTTATGTCCGCATGGAGACTGGACTTCAGAAGCCGGTTCAGCCTCGTCGGCTCGGCCGGAAATGTGCCGAAGACGAGAGGTCGCTCTGACACTTCACAAATCCTTCAACTCCGCTAGAGGAGTGATTGCATGAATTCATGCAGAAGCTGCAGCCAGAGAGGAACGTCCAGATTTATGGATCTGCTGGAGATTCTATGAATATAGATCCTCAAAGCGTCCACATGGTCACACCTCTCGTACCGCTTCTAATCTCGTTCATTGATGAGTGAATGAGATGGAAACGTCTTCACTGTGGATCAACAGGTGAGCACATCAGTTCTCCTTCTGTGCTCCAAATGGATTTAAATGTCAGTAACTCTGTGACGGATCTGAAATAGTTGTTGTGAGATCCAGTTGTTCACCTTGTAAAAGCTGAAAACACAAACACAAAGAGTTGAGATAGTTGATGTTTTTTCTTTCTGAGGTGGGAAGTGAAAGAGTCGACGTCACCGTGTCGACTCTGATCCTGTTCAACGTTGACCTCAGGATGAAGACTCTGTTTCTGTTTATTAGAATTCACTTCAAGAGACTGAAAACAAATGAGATGTTTTAGTTTTTAATTAAACGCATCTGCAAGCAGGGAAATAGTCCTCCCTGTTGGTGCGTTCAAGTGCTTGTGGGAAACTCCGACATTTGAGACCTGAGATTCTAAACGGCGTTGTTATAAATGCAAGAAATCACATTTACACGATCCTTCAACTCATAAACAAAACATCCTTTTTTTCATATTTACTGAAACTTGAACTTTTGGCTTTAAAATGCAAAGTAAACTGATTGAATTACATGTTTCCCTCCCACACGGTCTCAGCGCTCCACTGATCCTCCTCGTGTTCCTCTAACATGAGTGATGAGCACCACTTCAAGCTCATCACGTTTGAAGAAAATGAATTCAAACTTAACAACAGCAGCTTTACTTGTTTCTAAAGGTCTCATGTTGTAGGAAGTGAGATTCGAGATGTTTTCAATTATAAAGCAGGACGAGGTGCTAAATATATAAATATATAAATAAGTGACAGTCACCGGTAGACACACGTGTGACACACGGTGTGAGTTAAATGAGTGTAAACATCTCTCTCTCTCTCTCTCTCTCTCTCGCCTCTCTCTCTCTCTCTCTCTCTCCTCCCTTCTCTCTCTCTCTCTCTCTCTGTCTCTCTGTCTCTCTCTCTCTCTCTCTCTCTCTCTCTCTCTCTCTCTCTCTCTCTCTCTCTCTGTCTCTCTCTCTCTCTCTCTCTCTCTCTCTCTCTCTCTCTCTCTCTCTCTCTCTCTCTCTCTCTCTCTCTCTCTCTCTCTCTCTCTCTCTCTCTCTCTCTCTCTCTCTCTCTCTCTCTCTCTGTCTCTCTCTCTCTCACTTCTTTATTGTCTGCGGCCGTCACTCGTCCCTCGTCCCTCGATCCCATTATAAGCGCTCACAAAGGGAAAGAGGGAGATGGAGATTGAAGAGGGACTGAAGTGTTCCATTTTAAAGAGCAGGTGATCTCGCTGCATGGTGATGAGGTCTGGAGGAGGAGACGGTTCATTCCATCCAGCGGGCGCCTCCTCTGCTCGTATAGAAGTCTCAGCGTGACCTCACACAACGGTTCGTATGATATCTCCACATTTTTACTGCATTTTCCTACAAAAGTCCAGCAACACGCGTCCGTTTCTGCTGGTTACATGAAGACTAAACATACTTCAGGCTTCACAGGAAACCACCGTCAGGCTGAACAGAACTACGGTTTAGTGAAGACCGTTGTTTGGGTTAAAATACCTTCAGAGGTGTCGTCACTGAAGTACACAAGCAACAAATAAATCAAGACTTCTGGTTCCACACGAGGAAGGAACAGAGGTCTCTATGGACTCATTCATGTGGTGTCATGAGCAGCACATCACACATCACACTCTGTCTGTCTCTCAGACAGACATCTGCTTGTTCTCTACATCTGTGGAACAACTTGTACTCCAACTGCTTGTTTTTCTGGGAGAATAAATAGAATGCAGCAGACGTTAGATCGCCGTACGTTTGAGTGCTGAGCATACTGAGATACATTGTGTTCTTTCTATGAGGAGGGAATCAACACACAGATTTCACTTTTGGTTCAAAAGCGCCATCTTCCAGAAGACTTGCTGCCAAACCTTTACTGATGAGAGTCTGTTGAATCTCAATGTTTCTGCTCAGTTGGAAGAAAAGTAAGACAAACCAGTTAGTTTGGATCTAAAAGCCACCCTAGTGTTTCATCTTTTGGTTTCATTTCCAGATCAGTGTGTTTGTGGGACTGAACGTGGAGTAAACGGCATCACGTCCAGCAGCTCCCGTCTGTCTGATGACAGGACACGCCTCTCAGTAACTGGGCATCACTCTCCACTCTGTGTCTCTGCTGGAGAAACTCCCCACGGCGTTGATATTACCCGCTCCACTTACATGCAAATGGAAAACGTGTGGGACGTTGCAAAGCCTTCTGGGACTTGTAGGAAGTGGAGGGAGACTCTGCCTGCATCAGGCAGCACATCACATGGAGGGAAATGAGCTGCGAGTAGATGAAACGTCTGTTTTACCAGATAGTTCCTCATTCATCTGTTCTTTTAGACATGTTGGTGAAGAGTTCATTCATCTGCTTCACATTCATGTTTTTAATTGCAAACATTATAATTGATAGATTACTGTGAATATAGTTGTTTGGACTTTGTGATGAACAGGTACGATCATCTTCTTCACTGATTCGTCTGCATGCACCATGATACAGCTTCGGCCCTTCTTCCGAGAAAGACAGCATTCCTATTAAGCTGTTTCCATCGTTAATGAGGACGAATATTCAGCTGCTATTCCTGTTTACATGCAGCGTTCATATTCAGAATAACTTAAAATGACTCCATGCTTCATCCTCATCCTCAGTGAGTCCCACAATGACGTCGTTCTCTTCTGTTTGACGGCTCGGCGTCCTCACACGTGGTTCATCTCGTCTAAACACGTCAAAGTGAACATCAGGAGCTGCAGATGTTCTCTCAGCGGGCTCCAGAGGTGGAGGACTTGTTGCACCTCTTTCATTCCTTCAGACAGCTTCTCTAAAACATATTTGTTCATATGAACCTGTTGATGTCCAAGTCCTTCATGATGTTTCTCCTTCTGTTCTTCTGACATCATCTCTACTGCAGCTCTAACTGCTGGCTGGTTGCTTTGTGTTCAACGCACAGAGAGAGACTCTGGTAGTGACTCATGTATACAGTACATGTACTGTATATATACACATGTATACAGCTCATTCACTATATACATATATGTAAATATATATATATATATGTATAGTAAATGAGCTGTATACATGTCCACAGAATGATCTTAGAACCTGAACAATATCAACATATCACACGTTTTACTCTGAAAATACTCAGAATCATAATATAATAATTCTGAATATCCACACAGACACAAGGACCTGGACCTGGACCTCAACCCTGTTCAACACCTCTAACACCCGTGCTGGACCTCACTGCTGCGTTTGTGTCTGATGAGAGTAAATCTTTGAGCTCCAATGTGCGTCGCATGGACACTACTGTCCTAAATAAAGAATGTGCACACAACTCCGTCTCTATAAGTCAGAAATGATGATTTCAACAAAAGTCTCCTCCAACGTGACAGATCCTGCAGAACTCAACACCGTAACCGTTACGAGCAACCAAGTGGAGCCAGCTGCAGCGTCACAGACCGGGAACAGCTTCACAGGACAGATAAACAAACACAGACGAGCAACGAAGTCGACCAACTTGCTGCATTAAAAATATCTCCTGTTGAATCCTGAGCATTCAACAAGCAGCAGCCCGACTCCTCCGAGTCCAATCACAGCCTTCCAGCAGCTTCTGCATTCATCAGGCTCATGTATTCATCAGGCTCACGTATTCATCAGGCTCATGTATTCATCAGGCTCACGTATTCATCAGGCTCATGTATTCATCAGTCTCACGTATTCATCAGGCTCACGTATTCATCAGGCTCATGTATTCATCAGGCTCACGTATTCATCAGGCTCACGTATTCATCAGGCTCATGTATTCATCAGGCTCACGTATTCATCAGGCTCACGTATTCATCAGGCTCACGTATTCATCAGGCTCACGTATTCATCAGGCTCACGTATTCATCAGGCTAATGTATTCATCGGGCTCATGTATTCATCGGGCTCACGTATTCATCAGGCTAATGTATTCATCAGGCTCACGTATTCATCGGGCTAATGTATTCATCGGGCTCACGTATTCATCGGGCTCACGTATTCATCAGGCTAATGTATTCATCAGGCTCACGTATTCATCGGGCTAATGTATTCATCAGGCTCACGTATTCATCGGGCTCACGTATTCATCAGGCTAATGTATTCATCAGGCTCACGTATTCATCAGGCTCACGTATTCATCAGGCTCACGTATTCATCAGTCTCACGTATTCATCAGGCTCACGTATTCATCAGGCTCATGTATTCATCAGGCTCATGTATTCATCAGGCTCACGTATTCATCAGGCTCACGTATTCATCAGGCTCACGTATTCATCAGGCTCACGTATTCATCAGGCTCACGTATTCATCAGGCTCACGTATTCATCAGGCTAATGTATTCATCGGGCTCATGTATTCATCGGGCTCACGTATTCATCAGGCTAATGTATTCATCAGGCTCACGTATTCATCGGGCTCACGTATTCATCGGGCTCACGTATTCATCGGGCTCACGTATTCATCGGGCTCATGTATTCATCAGGCTCATGTATTCATCAGGCTCACGTATTCATCAGTCTCACGTATTCATCAGGCTCACGTATTCATCAGGCTCACGTATTCATCAGGCTCATGTATTCATCAGGCTCACGTATTCATCAGGCTCACGTATTCATCGGGCTCACGTATTCATCGGGCTCATGTATTCATCAGGCTCACGTATTCATCAGGCTCACGTATTCATCAGGCTCACGTATTCATCGGGCTCACGTATTCATCGGGCTCATGTATTCATCAGGCTCATGTATTCATCGGGCTCACGTATTCATCGGGCTCACGTATTCATCGGGCTCACGTATTCATCGGGCTCACGTATTCATCGGGCTCACGTATTCATCGGGCTCACGTATTCATCGGGCTCACGTATTCATCGGGCTCACGTATTCATCGGGCTCACGTATTCATCGGGCTCACGTATTCATCGGGCTCACGTATTCATCGGGCTCACGTATTCATCGGGCTCACGTATTCATCAGGCTCACGTATTCATCAGGCTCACGTATTCATCGGGCTCACGTATTCATCGGGCTCACGTATTCATCGGGCTCACGTATTCATCGGGCTCACGTATTCATCGGGCTCACGTATTCATCAGGCTCACGTATTCATCAGGCTCACGTATTCATCAGGCTCATGTATTCATCAGGCTCATGTATTCATCAGGCTCATGTATTCATCGGGCTCACGTATTCATCGGGCTCACGTATTCATCAGGCTCACGTATTCATCAGGCTCATGTATTCATCAGGCTCACGTATTCATCAGGCTCACGTATTCATCGGGCTCACGTATTCATCAGGCTCACGTATTCATCAGGCTCACGTATTCATCAGGCTCATGTATTCATCAGGCTCACGTATTCATCAGGCTCATGTATTCATCAGGCTCACGTATTCATCAGGCTCATGTATTCATCAGGCTCATGTATTCACGGCGCGAGGCGGGTCATTACCGAACATCTCAGACGAGGCATCGCTGTAGTTATTGATCCGCCTTCCAGGAGCCTCGGTTGAAGCCAATTGGCCGGCGGGTCCAGCTGTCATCTCGTTTGCATACAGAGTGAGGCGGCGCGTAATGACCACGAGAGGAGGGGTCGCCGTGGTGGAGCAAATATATACAGACTTACACGGAGAATGCTTTTCTGACCTCAATTATAATATGCAGATGAGCCGACGCCGGGAAACAGAGACGAGGGAGGAGGAGGAGGAGGAGGAGGAGGAATATAGGTGGAAAGAAAAGTATGTTTTGATCACAGACGGATACTTGCTGAGCGATGGGAGCGAGGAAGAGAGACGGAGACGCAATACATAGTGGAAGAAAACAGACTGAGTTGTAGAATATTCAGATCTTCTATATTAGTAAAAGTATTGATACGACGAAGTATAAACGCTGTTCTACCTCACAAACCCCAAGAAGAGACTCAAACCAGCAGAGCATCTTTATACTCACAAGTATCCTCACAGGTTTATTAGTGTTTAGCCAAAATGCCGAACTCGAGGCTTCACAATGTCGGATCAGCTGATCGTCTATCATCTCAGAGCGGCTCATATCTCTTGATATCTGTATTAAAGCAGCTGTTTGTGTTTCTTTATCTCCGATACAGAAAGTAAAAATACCTGAAAAGTGTATTTGAGTAAAAGTATTCAGTTACTTTCCACCACTGAGAGGCAGCGATGAAGAGTGAAGAGGAAGACGCTGCACGCTGTTTAAATTACAGACTTGAGTCGTTAACAAAGAATGAACTGAAGTTGCATTTTAAAAAGAAAAGTAATTATATCTAAAAATATATTTAGCTCAGCATGAAATCTATTAGAGATTAACTGGAAAATATGGAGTTTTATATGTTCATGTACCAAACAAAGCTCCACATACACGAGCAGACGAGGAGACTCAAGAGACAACAGAACGCGGCCTCGACCGAGAGGTTTTAAACTGTGTGTGCGTGCGTGTGTGTGTGTGTGTGTGTGTGCGTGTGTGTGTGTGTGTGTGTGTGTGTGTGAGTGTGTGTGTGTGTGTGTGTGTGTGTGTGTGTGTGTGTGAGTGTGTGTGTGTGTGTGTGTGTGTGTGTGTGTGTGTGTGTGTGTGTGCTCCAACACTGGACCTTGCACATTTACAATGAAGAGCAATTTTCTCCCAAGGACTCACGGGAAAAAAAACTAAAACGTCCATAACAGACTCCCATCTCTCTCCCCCCCCCCCCCCCCCCCACACACACACACACACACACACTGTGGCCTTCAAAAGCTTTAGAATATATGACGTGTGTGTGTGTGTGTCCTACTGGTCACTTGCATCCTTGTGAGGACGGAAACATGAATGAGGACATTGGACATCAGGAATGTCTCATGTCAGTCAGTGTCCTCACAAGTACAGGACACACGGTCGTCTGTTTCTATTTCCAGAGAGATCTCTTGGAGGAAATTGGACGATGTAAAAACAGAGACACGTCTCCACTCGAGCACCGCCGCTCGGCGCTGCTGCGATGGACCCGGTTGGAGACCCGGTTGCTAGGCGATCGGTGATGCAACCGCAAGGAGTCGGCGTACATTTGTATTCATCACCATGTTTCACTGGTGTGACTTCAGGCAGCTCGGCCTCCTGCACAACTCTGCTGTCTTTAATCCGGAGGAATGTTTTCATCCCGGCCCGTCCATTGTGTGTGTGTGTGTGTGTGTGTGTGTGTGTGCGTGTGTGAGTCTGTGTGTGTGTGTGTGTGTGTGTGCGTGTGTGAGTCTGTGTGTGTGTGTGTGTGTGTGTGTGCGCGTGCACTCTGCCTGCCTCCATTAAGGGAGCTAGTGTGGCTGATTAGCTCTCAGGCATAATATGGCCAGAGACAGAATGGACCATTGATTCCCCCAGCAGAGCCAAAATGGCTGCTCCGGTATACGAGTCGTCACCGCCTGAGTGGCTGTGTTCCCCCGTGTGTGTGTGTGTGTGTGTGTGAGTCTGTGTGTGTGTGTGTGTGTGTGTGTGTCTGTGTGTGTGTGTGTGTGTGTGTGTGTGTGTGTGTGTGTGTGTGTCTGTGTGTGTGTGTGTGTGTGTGTCTGTGTCTGTGTGTGTGTGTGTGTCTGTCTGTCTGTGTGTGTGTGTGTGCGTCTGTGTCTGTGTGTGTGTGTCTGTGTCTGTGTGTGTGTGTGTGTGAGTCTGTGTGTGTGTGTGTGTGTGTCTGTATGTGTGTGTGTGTGAGTCTGTGTGTGTGTGTGTGTGTCTGTCTGTGTGTGTGTGTGTGTCTGTGTCTGTGTGTGTGTGTGTGTGTCTGTGTCTGTGTGTGTGTGTGTGTGTGTGTGAGTCTGTGTGTGTGTGTGTGTGTCTGTATGTGTGTGTGTGTGTGTGTGTGTGTGTGTGTGTGTGTGTGTGTGTGTGTCTGTATGTGTGTGTGTGTGTGTGTGTGTGTGTGTCTGTGTGTGTGTGTGTGTGTGTGTGTCTGTGTGTGTGTGTGTGTGTCTGTGTGTGTGTGAGTCTGTGTGTGTGTGTGTGTGTGTCTGTGTGTGTGTGTGTGTGTGAGTCTGTGTGTGTGTGTGTGTGTGTGTGTGTGTGAGTCTGTGTGTGTGTGTGTGTGTCTGTGTGTGTCTGTGTGTGTGTGTGTGTGTGTCTGTGTGTGTGTGTGTGTGAGTCTGTGTGTGTGTGTGTGTGTGTGTGTCTGTGTGTGTGTGAGTCTGTGTGTGTGTCTGTGTGTGTGTGTGTGTGTGTGTGTGATTCTGTGTGTGTGTGTGTGTGTGAGTCTGTGTGTGTGTGTGTGTGTGTGTGTGTGTGTGTGTGTGTGTGTGTGTGAGTCTGTGTGTGTGTGTGTGTGTGTGTGTGTGTGTGTGTGTGTGTGTGTGTGTGTGTGTGTGTGTGAAAGAGATAATGAATATGAAGAGAGAAGGAACAGAAGATGAGTCTGTGTGTGTGTTTACAACACAGAGAGAATATGAAGCTGCTTTACGGTTAAATCTCTGCATGAGTCCAGAATGTGAAACACGGAGATCGACTCTTCAGAACCAAACGGGTTTCTAAACAATCACTTGTCACTTAAAATGATACCCAACAGTTCACTATTCAAACTGCAAAACATTTACTCACAATTTTAAATATATCGAGTCTGAGAGACTCTGCATCGAAGGGATTTATTTATCACGTAACGACACTTCTGTAGTTATTTTAACCCAAACCACCGTCTTTTTCATAAACATAACTGAGTAGTTTCCTGTGAAGATGGACATTTATTTTGAAAAGACTGTACGTTTGTTATGAGGACATCGACTCGTGTCTCGTGTCGCTGGATTTTTTGTAAGTAAACGCACAAAAAATGAGTAATTTTTCTGTAAGATATCACACAAACATCAAAACACAACCTGCTTCCAGAGACCGCTGTGATGACATAATATGAAGCCCTCTGGTTGGTTGGTTGGTAATATTTTGAAGGATTAAATCTTTCAAAATAAAAGTCAAAACCACATTTATTGATGGGGGCTTTTATTGTGAAATTCCTGGCAAAACGATGGGACGATATTCTGAAGGATTTAATCGTGGATTAAAAAACACTCACGGTAAATTGATCGTGGCGGATTTCAAATATCGGGATGATCGTGAATATCGTCTCATCCAAACACAACGTGCTGTTACGTCCCAGCTGATGACCTTCCTACATCGTACTTCATCATCCCACCCGTACCTGAACACATCAGATCGGAATCTATTCTGTCTATAAATGACGGCTGTGTTTCTACATCACACAACATAGATATGGAGTGTGTTTAACGCCACTTCTTCTCTATTTCCTGAGACTTGAACCGGTGTGTCGATCAGATTTTAGAACAAACAAACAGAAAGCAGCTCTGAACGCCGTCAGCAGAGGAGAAACCGTGATTACCGATCACTTACTTCTCCATTAGAGAGATTAATGAGGGCGACGCGAGCCGGGGACGCCGGCGCCGCCGTGAAAGATGATGCTATTACCTGTTAGGGATGAAAAAAACTCCTCATGGTGAACTATTCAGTGGTGCTGGAGGAAAGCTGCTTTAAAGGCATTATAGTGTACTCTGTGTGTGTGTGTGTGTGTGTGTGTGTGTGTGTGTGTGTGTGTGTGTGTGTGGGCGGAGGAGAACACGTCAATCAATCCATCGAGTGTTTGACAGATGTTTTAAATGCAAAGTTCCAACTCCAGGAGTCAACATACATCAAGCTTTGACACACAGCCTGCAGGTGTGTGTATGCGTGCGTGTGTGTGTGTGTGTGTGTGTGTGTGTGTGTGTGTGTGTGTGTGTGTGTGTGTGTGTGTGTGCGTGAGAAGAGTTACCAGTCTGATGACAGCAGCTCAAAACATGATATGATGCTCTCTGGTTGGTTGGTAATATTTTTAAGGATTAAATCTTTCAAAATAAAAGTCAAAACAAACATTCAATTTAAATATGATTACATATTATTATACGTTTTTTTAATGTTAAAGATGGGGCGATATTTTTAGGATTTATTTGTAGATTATCGGGAAAATCGGGAATATCGTCTGAATTAGCTCTTGTAGCTAAGTGTGTGTAGCTAACGGTGGAGACGAGAAGAAGTCAGAGGTCATCAATAAACAACAGAAGAAGAACTCACACCGTCCATAACGAGAGCAGAGCTCATCACCACCACCACCAACCCTTCATCCTCCATCCATCCTTCATCCTCCGTCCTCCACCTCCATCCTCCAACCTCCATCCTTCATCCTTCATCCTCCATCCTCCACCTCCATCCTCCATCCTCCATCCTCCATCCTCCATCATCATCATCATCATCATCCGTGAACTGAACTGTGACCATCACCTCCTCAGAGGACGATGGACGATCATCATGCATCACTATTAGTGTGAGTTTAAGCGCAAAAGCTTATTTTTCTTCCTCACTTTGATGTGATTAAGACAGCAGAGAGATGTTTAAAAGAAACAAAACCACATTTCATCACAATCCGTCCAATAGCTGTCCAGATATTTCACTCAAGGGTCCCTTACTCACATGTTGTGTATCTCAGTCTTCTTCAGCATCGAGCTTCGTCTTTGTCGTATTTCGTTTGTGTTTCTGAAAACCTTCCAGAGATTCAGCTCTTTCATCTTTGCATGTTTCGACAGTTCAAAGATCTCCGAGATGTTTTCTGAAGGTTTACTTGTGAACCCTTAATAAAGGGTCATCAGAAAGATACCTCACATTTCATTAAGAAACAAATATGTTTTATTGCATCACTTACTTATGGAATCTAGTTCTTACTTACGTGACAATAAACCAGGACTTTCGTTTCTCTTCTCTACATGACAACGAGCTAGACATCATGTTCACTCATGAGACGATATTCACGATTTAAATGATCCTTAATCTGCAAATATTAAAGCTTGGGTTATTAACTAGCAAGAGCATGCTTGATTTAAAAAAGGTATGGAGCAGCATTAGCTCCAAAAGATGCTAAATAGAGACATCAACACTGACAGTCCGTCCCTTCAGGACCCTTCAGGACCCTTCAGGACCCTTCAGGACCCCAGAATCATCATGAATGTAAACAACCAACATGGCTGCTGTTACTAGTTATTTCTGTCAGAGCGTTTGATGTCGTGGTGCGCTTATGCAGCAGATGACCTTCATCTCTTTGTCTGAATGGATCAGACGTTGGGCTGAGGAGTGAAAGGTAAGGTGGGCTTTTAAAATAATACAAATAAAGCCTCCATTCAGCGAGCCGACCCTCACAGCTGCAGACAGTGAATGACGAATGTTGCGGTGAAAAGATGTTTTTCAGCCTGAAAATTAGGCTGAAAAACATGTCAGTTATTCAAATGAAGAAAGGAGAAAAACAACATGCGCCGGGTTTGAAAGTAATCGTACGTGACGACAACATGTTGGAAATATAATGAGGAGAAATACAAAGAAAATGAGAAAGAGGAGTGATAATAAGAAGAGAAGAGGAGATGAAGAGGAGTTCTTTGAAAGCCTGTGATGTTTCTGGTGTCCACATACTTTTGGCCACTTTCATTTTCCTGGAAACACAAATCGCCGTGATAATAAAGTGTTGGAACATGTTGACATGAAGCGTGTCGCATGTTGACATGAAGCGTGTCCCATGTTAACATGAAGCGTGTCCCATGTTAACATGAAGCGTGTCGCATGTTAACATGAAGCGTGTCCCATGTTAACATGAAGCGTGTCCCATGTTAACATGAAGCGTGTCCCATGTTAACATGAAGCGTGTCGCATGTTAACATGAAGCGTGTCCCATGTTAACATGAAGCGTGTCCCATGTTAACATGAAGCGTGTCGCATGTTAACATGAAGCGTGTCCCATGTTAACATGAAGCGTGTCCCATGTTAACATGAAGCGTGTCCCATGTTAACATGAAGCGTGTCGCATGTTAACATGAAGCGTGTCCCATGTTAACATGAAGCGTGTCCCATGTTAACATGAAGCGTGTCCCATGTTAACATGAAGCGTGTCGCATGTTAACATGAAGCGTGTCCCATGTTAACATGAAGCGTGTCCCATGTTAACATGAAGCGTGTCCCATGTTAACATGAAGCGTGTCGCATGTTAACATGAAGCGTGTCCCATGTTAACATGAAGCGTGTCCCATGTTAACATGAAGCGTGTCCCATGTTAACATGAAGCGTGTCCCATGTTAACATGAAGCGTGTCCCATGTTAACATGAAGCGTGTCCCATGTTAACATGAAGCGTGTCCCATGTTAACATGAAGCGTGTCCCATGTTAACATGAAGCGTGTCCCATGTTAACATGAAGCGTGTCGCATGTTAACATGAAGCGTGTCCCATGTTAACATGAAGCGTGTCGCATGTTAACATGAAGCGTGTCGCATGTTAACATGAAGCGTGTCCCATGTTAACATGAAGCGTGTCCCATGTTAACATGAAGCGTGTCCCATGTTAACATGAAGCGTGTCCCATGTTAACATGAAGCGTGTCCCATGTTAACATGAAGCGTGTCCCATGTTAACATGAAGCGTGTCCCATGTTAACATGAAGCGTGTCCCATGTTAACATGAAGCGTGTCGCATGTTAACATGAAGCGTGTCCCATGTTAACATGAAGCGTGTCCCATGTTAACATGAAGCGTGTCCCATGTTAACACGAAGCGTGTCCCATGTTAACACGAAGCGTGTCCCATGTTAACACGAAGCGTGTCCCATGTTAACACGAAGCCTGTCCCATGTTAACACGAAGCGTGTCCCATGTTAACACGAAGCGTGTCCCATGTTAACACGAAGCGTGTCCCATGTTAACACGAAGCGTGTCGCATGTTAACACGAAGCGTGTCGCATGTTAACACGAAGCGTGTCGCATGTTAACACGAAGCGTGTCACATGTTAACATGAAGCGTGTCACATGTTGAACCTCAAGGTGAGACTTCATGAGCTTAATCTGCTTCATGAGGTGAGCAGACGACGCAGGCAGCAACACTTTACATGTTTCAAACCTCACACTGTGCAGCCAAACTTTGTTCGGACCCACAGAACTTGAATTCAGATTCTGTTCTCCAGAGAGACTAAAGATGCTGAATGAACGTGTTTACGATGATGTAAAGACGTCTGTAACGTTTCCATTTGAAGGACTCGTGCAGCCGTAAAAAATCATGTTTTTACAAAAAGTATTTTACAGAGAAAACAGAAATAAAACAGATTAAAAGAGACAGAAGAGTGAGAGGAGGACCTGCATGTTAGCAACAATGAATACCAGGAGGTGTGATCAGAGCGACCTGACCGGTGGAACCGTGAAGCTTTGGAATAAATACCCAAAGCAAACAATCACATGAAGACAAATGAGTCCTATCGACAGACGCTACACTACATATACACACATCTATATTTGTGATGAGTAAGAGGAACACAGTGTACTAACTCTCTGCTAACATGCACAACAGTCTGTTTGATTTAAAGTTTGCGTGATCAACACATGTTTTAGATCGTTGCTTCTCTAAATAATGCTGCTGAACACTGAGCAATAAATAACTCTTTATTTCACATCAGATTCTAGTTTTTCTGGTTAACTTTAATAAAGCATCATGTTACTTTTCACACATTTAAAAGTAATCAAGCTTTTTCTAAACAGCTGATGAATACTGAACTGTTTGTACTGAGGACTCTGTCCTGGATAGTTTCCACCATGTGCAGCTCACTGTAAGCGTTTAAGAAGTGCGTCCACACATGAAGTATAATTGCGGAGACGCTCACAGCTGTCGAGCACAACCAGCGCTAAGCTACGGCAGTTTTCACCAGTTTCACGCACGGCTGCTTTTAATAGCTGCTTCTGGACCGGCCGCCCACCGGGACGAAAAAAACCACAGCTTCAAAGTGCAAGTGAGCAAAAATAGAAGAGGAGGAAGAGGAGGAAGAGGGAGAAACAGAGGCAGACAGAGGGCCGATGGAGGTATAGAGCTGAGTTAAAATAAGTGTAGAGGGATTACAACTCAACAGATGCACAGAAGGATGGACAGAGAGAAGAAGAGCGAGAGGAGACTGTTATCTCACCGATAAGCCTCCAGACTGCATTCAAATAAACTGTCATTTTACATGAAATATACACAGAGCTGCAGTCTACCGCTGCCTGCATGGATCAGTTTGTTCCTGTTGTTTTAAAACCTTTTACGTCCACGTTCTGCCAGTTAAAGTGATGTTTGTGAGAACGGAGTCTTTGTAGAGATCGTAGATGACGGCTTCAGCTCCCCGTCTGTCACAGTTATGTTGTATTCTTAACAGTTTTTTGTATTTTATGTTTATTGCAGAAGTAATGTGTGTTGTGCCCTTTACAGTGTTTACCGTAGCATAGCATAGAGGTCGTTGGTCAATGTGCTTTGATGTGTGTTTTTGGCCTGAAGTCCGTCCTGCTATCGGATCATTGTTGACTCCTTTATGTAGCTTTTAGTGAAAGTTAAGCTTTGATGGAGCAACAATGTTTCTGACCGCAGATTGTAGACATTATTGTAGTTGTTGGCAGCAGAAGGTCAGTGAGCACGTACATCTAAACACAGGAGCTCTTCACCATCACCACGGGGAGGGTTTCTGTCCACATGCAGCTCCTCTCCGACCGGAGCAACATGTGAGGACAGCACCAGGACGGTGTTAAGATGTGACGCCTTTAAGCTGAATTCACAGCCAAACTGCAGACTCAGTGTGAAAACACAACTTTACAAACAGACCCTCGAGTCAAAGAGGAAGAGAACAAAAACAGATTTCTTCAGCCTCACACGTTGTGGACTTGAGGGGCTTTGTTTTTAAATCCAACTTTTAAAACCCTCATGAACGCAAAACTATCTCAGAGAAAACGACAAGAAAAGTCAAGGTCAGACTCTGGAGAAGAGGGAGCGTTAAAGAGAAACAACACAAGTCTGTGACCATCAGCGTAAACACACACTTCACATCCAGGAGCTCCAGGCTGCTGTCAGCCCCCCCCCCCCCCCCAGCGTCGGGTTAGAGGCAAGGCCACGCCAGCCTGCATCTGGACAATCAGGGTTTACATCCACGGCTACAAAACCCCACACCACTCAGAGCTCTCCTCAGCACGTGGCTCAGATTGATATATACAGAATATATATATACTGTACATACATATACATATATATACATATATATTTATATATATAGTCTAAAACCTCGTTGATGTTGTGAGCTGTCTTTAACGTGAGCTTCCTGCTTTACACACGGACACATTCTGCACGAGAAGGTTAAAGGTTGACGCAGTAAAAATCACTATGTTGAGAATGTGATAATAGTACAGCGCGCACACACACACACACACGCACACCCACACACACACACACACACACACACACACACACACACAGGCCTATAGAGGCCAAAAGGTTATTTCTGTCAAATGCTAGGAATAATTGGTTTTGGACTCAGAGCTTAAATGAGGCGCTGACATTCACACCTTCACATGTTATTACTCTGTCATCATCCAGAGGTGTTTACACAGGCGAGCAGTGATGTAATTACAGGAGAATACAGTTATTCTACAGCCCGGGGTCTCTGTGAAATCAAAGGTCGTGACCCGTTGGCCTTTACAGTCAGGGTGACGTTAACCACACACATTGAGGCCTTTACGCCAGTTCTACTTTGAATGATCAATGTCACAATATATAAAGCTGTTTTTGAGTGTTTTCACATAGAACGAGAATATTATATAAGTCAACGAATCACGTTATGAGGAACAGACATATTTAATAAGTTCAACACGGAGGACAAACTTTATTATGTAACTGTTCAGTGTATCCTCATGCAGCGGTGCCTATGAAAGCCTGCAACACCGGTACATTTCTGCCTGTTACATGAACACTACACTAACTATATACGTCCTTATTCATAATCACGCTGATAACATCCCAAATGATTTTGTGGGATATCTATGAATTACATCTTATTGATTTAGCTATTGCAAAGCTGGGTGAGAGCAGTCTCACCTGTTCACCAGAAGGAACGTAGATCAACTCAGAACGTTTCACTGAAAGGAAACTCAATAAAATAACCAGCAGAATTGAACACGTGTTGCTGGACTTTTGTAGGAAAACGCAAATAAAACGAGGATTCATAAGAACCTCTGAATGAAGGTAAGTTACTCATTGACAGGCTTGTCTTTGGCTTTTTTGTGTCATTTAGTCATTTGAAGGCCTTCAGTGTGAGGCGTGTGAGGTGTGTGAGGCGTGTGAGGCGTGTGAGGCGTGTGAGGTGTGTGAGGCGTGTGAGGCGTGTGAGGCGTGTGAGGCGTGTGAGGCGTGTGAGGCGTGTGAGGCGTGTGAGGCGTGTGTGTAGCTTCCTCTCTAATTAGGAACATTTAGAGAACAGCAGGCAAACAGCCTTTTCCAGCATTCGTGCTCATTTCTGGGCCAAAAAAAGGTGCAGAAATCACATCCTCATCTCAATCTCCCTCCTGACGGCTGAGCGAGGCCTTTCAGAGACGCTCGCCTGGAGGGAGAGCCGGTCTCCTCTCTGCAGGAGTCCTCAGACGACAGCCTCAAGTACATCTGCACTCCAGGCCTGAAGTGTTCTCCAGAAACAGTCGGGTCAGAATGGCGACTCTCCCGCCGTGGAGGACCGATTGCACATCGACACCGTCTGAGCTCCGGGTTCTCAGCGATAACCTGCTGCACATCTGCACATTTACATCCAGACAGAAACCAGCAGCGTCGTGCTCAGGAAGGGTTAAACAAGTATGAACAAGTCTGCCGGCCATGAAGGCTTTGAACCAGTACTCAGGTTTTGAGAGAACATGCAGGTTTTATCAACTCAGGTTTGGAAATTGGTCAAATTGTGATATTTTAATGATTAAAAACTGAAAGAAACAGAAAATATTTGCTGTTGCTTGTATAATTGTTTTTATTCTGATATATTTTCATGTGCCTGAAGTTGGTGTCATCGACGGAAGCCTTCATTCTAGAACACGTCTGTGTTTCTGGGGCATTAAATCCTCTCCGGCTGTGAGCTGAAGTGCTCAGATGGAGATGATCACCAGAATAAATCTTTTCTTTCCACCTCCCATCTCTACTCTGTGTCCTCAGGGAAAAACAAAACCTCTCGAAGCGTCGGCTGCCCGTCCTGAGAGGCGGCGGCGGAGAAACACAGAGAGGTTTGTGGAAGGTTGGAGGAGGCGAGCGTCACGTGAGCACTCAGTGAGATTGGCCTCTTCGCCATCTTTACTCTGTTTCCTCTCAAGTGAGGCTCTGAGGTCACGTGTGCTCAGCGTGTGGAGAACGTGTGGAAACAGTCATCTGGTGCTTATTATCAAGAGACAGAAATCTGTGGCCTTCACGGTTTATTCAAACTAAAGGATGGAAGCATGGACATTACATGGACATTAAATGGACATGAAATTCAAAAACATGATTTTCTCCTCCGGTAAGTCCCGCCCCCGGAAAGCAGACTGGCCAATCACAGCGTAGCATCGTCCGGCTCTGACCAGGGTCCGACAGCGATCTGTAGACTCTCATGCAACCGATTCTTTTTCATTGTCAGGCTGGAAAACTGAAGGTTTACTGAAGGTCTACACATGCTGCTTTCAGCCAGAGGGCACGAGATGTTAACAGAACTAAACGGGAACCAACGGCTGCCTGGAAGAGAGGGAGGAGTGAATCTAAGGCTCTGTGAAGGCTCTCAGTGTTCCAGGTGTTTCTATATCTGGAGGAAGAACACAAGAAGCTTTCTGGGTGAGAGGCACAACGTCTTCATGACTCCAAAGAAAGTCCAGTTGTCTTTGACTTCACGCTAAAACTGCTAATTCATGCATTAAAAAACGTGAAGCCAATGAAGCCTCTGATGAAACACACATCAGTGGAAATAAACTACCAATAAAGTTCTCCATCAATGTATCATTCCTGACTATAACGCTTCTAAAAAAGGATCCAAATCGAAGCAGCACAACGTCTACGAAGCAGCACAACGTCCAACCTGCCGCCTACATCTCGACCTACAAACCCGACCAGCGACCGTTGGGTTGGAGATTCAAGTCAGCGTTACGCCGGAAGCACCTGCTGCAGAACGGAGCTGCACATCTCCACATGTTACTCGCACTGAACACCTCTCAGCTCCCTCTGGAGCTACAGGAGGCTTCACACAGCTCCGAAGAAAAGAAATTCAAGTTGTGTTTCTTCTCTTTAATGATTGATGTCATCATAACTGTGTTATTCTGCACTAAAGACGTGTTCTAGTTCTCTCTACTTCTAGTCGTGATGTTGTGTTTCCATAGAGGAGCAGGACTTTACATTATGAGACCACAGAGTGAAAATGAAACCTAAAAAACATTTAAAACAACATGTGCTGATGATAATCGTCTCCAATCATCAGGAGAACAAAGAGCTTCTGTTTCATGTCGGTTCTTCTTAACGTCCTACTCTTTAACATCTCTCAAGTGTCTCTCGTTATCAGTCCACCTGTCCTTTTATTCTCCATCTCCGACCCTCTATGCTTCTTTGTCTTCATACTCCGCCATCATTTTCTCTCCTCGCTCTGTCTTTCTGACTCTTCTGTATTGTGTTCTTTATCTCCCTCCTCTCTTGTATTTTCCTCCACCACCACCCTTTACTCCTGGTCCTCCCTCCTCTCTCCACCCAGCAGAGCATCTACTCCATTACTTGTCTTGCTCTTTGTTTGCAGCTTTCATTTCTCTCCCTCGCTAATTTCTCTTTCTGACCTCTTCATTGTCTCCGTTACCCACCGTTTGTTTTTCTGTCTACATTTGTATTCATTGTCGGTCACTTTCTTTCTTTCTAATTATCTCCACCGAGCAGCTCGGGTGTTCTACGTTAGCTGTGTCTGTCTCTGTATCTGTCTCCTAGCAGAATATCTGTGAATGCTGTCAACAGATTTTAGTGACATTTGGAGTAAAGTTCATTCATTGTGTCCGAGGAGCACAGGAGCTTTGTGTCTGGATTCTTCTATTTTTCCTTTCAAATCTTTTTGATACATCACACATTTAATTGGTTTATTAAATATAAACCGCTCTTCAAGAAGCAATTTTTCGACATCATGTGTTTACAGATGTTGCAGAAGTTTTAAAAGCCAAGCTGTTCTCATACAGCGTTCGTAGCTAAACCATCGAAAATAGTCGTAGACATGCCTCGAAATCAATTTGTATGTCAGCCAAGTTATCATGAACCAGGAAGTATGAAGACCGCAGAAACCCACACAACAAAGGTGTGGACGGGTCCTACAAAAACGTTTTCACCCAGGAAACCGATGTTCATGCCCCATGTGAAACAGGAAGTCAACGTTGATTCATCTTTAATGCAACTTCTGTAGTTATTTCAACACCAATGCTAATCTTTGTCTAACCCTAACTAAGTAGTTTAGTTGTCTCAACCTAACTAAGTAGTTTAATTGTCTCAACCTAACTAAGTAGTGTTGTTGTCTCAACCTAACTAAGTAGTTTAGTTGTCTCAACCTAGCTAAGTAGTTTAGTTGTCTCAACCTAACTAAGTAGTTTAATTGTCTAAACCTAATTAAGTAGTGTTGTTGTCTCAACCTAACTAAGTAGTTTAGTTGTCTCAACCTAGCTAAGTAGTTTAGTTGTCTCAACCTAACTAAGTAGTTTAATTGTCTCAACCTAACTAAGTAGTGTTGTTGTCTCAACCTAACTAAGTAGTTTAGTTGTCTCAACCTAACTAAGTAGTTTAATTGTCTAAACCTACCTAAGTAGTTTAATTGTCTCAACCTAACTAAGTAGTGTTGTTGTCTCAACCTAACTAAGTAGTTTAGTTGTCTCAACCTACCTAAGTAGTTTAATTGTCTCAACCTAACTAAGTAGTGTTGTTGTCTCAACCTAACTAAGTAGTTTAGTTGTCTCAACCTAGCTAAGTAGTTTAGTTGTCTCAACCTAACTAAGTAGTTTAATTGTCTCAACCTAACTAAGTAGTGTTGTTGTCTCAACCTAACTAAGTAGTTTAGTTGTCTCAACCTAGCTAAGTAGTTTAGTTGTCTCAACCTAACTAAGTAGTTTAATTGTCTAAACCTACCTAAGTAGTTTAATTGTCTCAACCTAACTAAGTAGTGTTGTTGTCTCAACCTAACTAAGTAGTTTAGTTGTCTCAACCTAGCTAAGTAGTTTAGTTGTCTCAACCTAACTAAGTAGTTTAATTGTCTCAACCTAACTAAGTAGTGTTGTTGTCTCAACCTAACTAAGTAGTGTTGTTGTCTCAACCTAACTAAGTAGTGTTGTTGTCTCAACCTAACTAAGTAGTGTTGTTGTCTCAACCTAACTAAGTAGTTTAATTGTCTAAACCTAACTAAGTAGTTTAGTTGTCTCAACCTAACTAAGTAGTTTAATTGTCTAAACCTAACTAAGTAGTTTAGTTGTCTCAACCTAACTAAGTAGTTTAATTGTCTAAACCTAACTAAGTAGTTTAATTGTCTAAACTACTGAGAGCAATGCTGCCTGAAATCTTCACATAGAAGTATTCAAAACTCAAAATTGCTTCTTTAAATATTTCCGTAAAGGTCTCTACAAATTTAAGGAGAAGAAGATGAGCTTCAACCAGCCGGCAACCTCCAGTTCTGCCAAGTGAAGTCAAAGCTTCATGTGTTAAAGCTGCATTCTCTCTACTGACCATCAGGGGGCGACTCCTCTGGTTGTATAGAAGTCTCTCTCTCCCTCTGTCTCCCTCCCTCTCTCTCTGTCTCTCTCCCTCCCTCTCTCTCCCCCTCCCTCTCCCCCTCCCCCCCTCCCTCTTAGTGATGTTATTTGTGCTCAGGGCTACAGAGGCCGAGGAGAGTGAGGAGGTCTGCAGATGAATCAGCCGTCCGGAGGCCAGATAAACACGGTTGTAGTCCGAGAAGAAGCAGAGAGGCGTTGGAACGGCCGGCGGCCTTTTCAGAGAGACGGAGCGAGAATGAACAAGCGCTGCTGCTTTTGAATGTGCTGTTATTTGTAGAGCTGTACTCTCTCACTGCTGCAGAGCTTTCACAATCAACTTACCCTACAATCACTCGTTCACACGCATTGTTACCGTGCTTTGTTCCGAGTAGAGATGATACAACTGGAGCTCAGGAGAGAATAAATCAGAGCTCAGTTATTTGGCTGGAAACCGGTGACAGGAATTGATTATTCACAGTGTTACTAGAGGAACACGTTCAGAGATCGGCTGCATTCACAGCAGCAATGACTGTTAGAGTCGAACGTTTCTGAAGAGAACCTCAGATAACGTAAGAGAACGAGACGTAGAGTGAAAGTTACCTGATAATAATAATAACGAGTCAAACAAACAGGACTTTCACCCAGTAGACCTCCGTTTGTGTCCAAAGTGTTGTTTCTAGTTTCGGTTGTTGACGGACTATATTCTTATATTCTTATATTACTTTTTCTGTTTTCTGTTTGCTTTTGTAAACAATCTCTATAACACCTTGAATGTGCGACATGTTCTGGCCTTTTATAAAACTCCTCTGTGATGTTACACAACTCATCAATAACTCATTTCATTATTTTAATGAATCAAAGTGTTCACGCTACAACACACTGAATGAACAGAGACCAAGTAGATGTCTAAAGATGACTTTTAAATATTATTTTCCCAAATTTACTGTTAAAAAACACAGAAAAGCAGGAAATAATCAAATTTAAAGGCTGCAACCAGAAAAATGTTTGACACTGAAGCACCGATGCACATTTATCCTTTAGAGTGTGTGTGTGTGTGTGTGTGTGTGTGTTACTGGCAGAGTAACTGACGTAGTTGAAGGAACCAGATGGTCCACACATGACGGAACAAATACAGGATTTCCTTCCAGGAGAACGATGTGGATGACGCTGACGTTGCTGGTGTATTTAGTCACGTGACTCAATAAATACATTTGATCAGGTTGGAAAGCGAAGAAACACCGTGCAGAGGGGAAGACCTGTGAGAGGATTTAACAATGAACTATAGGAACATGCAGACAGAAGGAGAGACTGTAGACTCGTTCATCTCTCCACTAAAATCTCTTTAATGAGCTTCCTTCACTACCCTGACGGCTTCCCTTCAGACCTATTGGCCCGATGGAGAGGAGGCTTCGGGGTCGGGATCAAATTTGTGTAATCGAGCCAAAAAACAGATCAATCAGCCCTCGAAGGAAAACCAGTGAAGAACTCACGACTGTTCGGTGGTGACGATACGAGACGATCAAAGAAAACGTACTTAAGTTCAGAAGCTTCGGTGGATCTGAGTGACGTTTGTTTTTCACCTCTCACTCAAGAAGAAACTCCTGAAAGCTCCTCTTTAAGAGGAGATAATGAAAGGCTGCATCTCTGTACATGTTGTCAAATTCATGACACACACACACACACACACACACACACACACACACACACACACACACACACACACACAGTTACTGTCTGACATGTGTGTGTGGACACATGACTGTGTTTGTGCTGCTGAATACTGATGAGGCCTGAAGTCGGTCAATAACGTCTCATATTAACGCGACAGAACCTCAAAGGTCAACGCGTGTTACTGTGTGTACTGATCAGTGAGACTGTGTGTGTGTGTGTGTGTGTGTGTGTGTGTGTGTGTGTGTTGTAAACGTCAAATGTTCTACTTTATGTGTTTAGTGGCGAAAAAGAGTGCAGCATGTGAGCTGCAGAGCTTATGGTCTCAATCTCTAGTTTCAAGTCTTCTTCAATACAGCATGATGTTCATTTAGTACATTATGGTCCATTTAGAGTCAAACAGACCATAAAGCAGGGGATGCTTTAGGGCGGGGCTACACGCTGATTGACAGGTAGACGTATACGGCGTCTCTACGTCACTCCTCCTCAGTCCAGATATGGTCACTTCCTGTTCACAGCCACATAGAAGAGCCTTCTCTCACAGAGACGGTAAACTGTGGTGGTGGTTTAGATACGGAGGTAACGGTGCTTTCAGACGGTTTCTCCTGGAGGGAGTTCAACGTGTTAAAATAAAATACTACAAATAGAAGAAGCTCTTCAGACAGAAGTTCACACCCAGCTGACCTCACCAGCACACAGCAGACCCGGTCCCTGAGGATCTGTCTGGTTCGGGTCTCAGTGATTGGACTGGATGTGGGTCTACTGTACCGGGAATAGACCAGTTTAACATCATCTGGTCTCTGAACCAGGATCAGAGTTTATCAGCTGGAACCAGGATCCAGTGTTTACGTCTGCAAATATGTGAACGGACGAAAAATGATAAAAGTGAAGTGCATGTAAACACACACACACACACACACACACACACACACACACACACACACACACACACACACACACACACACACACACAGGGTGTAAGGTTGTAGTAGAGTTCTGCCCTCAGTGTTATCAGCACTATGGCAAACATTTGTCATTCAGCTCAACACCTCAGGCTGTATGCAGCTTACACTGCTGCAGTGTGTGTGTGTGTGCACTGCATACATACTGTACAGTGTGTGTGTGTGTGTGTGTGTGTGTGTGTGTGTGTGTGTGTGTGTGTGTGTGTGTGTGTGTGTGTGTGTGTGGTCCCTCGGAGCACACTGCTGCTCCAATGTCACTCTGTGTTTATTGGAGGTAAAACTCTTAACTCATATTCACTGACAGCAACATAAAGCTTCCTGTCTGTGTGTGTGTGTGTGTGTGTGTGTGTGTGTGTGTGTGTGTGTGTGTGTATGTGTGTGTGTGTGTGTGTGTGTGTGTGTGTGTGTGTGTGTGTGTGTGTATGTGTGTGTGTGTGTGTGTGTGTGTGTATGTGTGTATGTGTGTGTGTGTGTGTGTGTGTGTGTGTGTGTGTGTGTGTGTGTATGTGTGTGTGTGTGTGTGTGTGTGTGTGTGTGTGTGGGGGGGGGGGGGGGGGGGGGTGTTAGTGATGGTCTGGTCTACCAGGACAGAATATTGTATTAACACTCGCGACATGTCTCCTTTTATCACCACTAAATCAATCGCTCACATATTTGATTAAAGAGTGAAACACAGCTTCATGTTGTATAAGCTGTGAAGCAGCAGAGCGTCTCTGCTCTCTGTGTGTGTGTGTGTGTGTGTGTGTGTGTGTGTTCACATACAAACACACTGCTTTAACAACACGTCTCTAATGAGTCTGTGAGTAGATCTAAGAATAATAAAGTTTAATTAAACCTAACAAAGTACTTTTGTTGTGATTTTATTTCATTCACTTTTATTAAACCTAAGAAAAGTAGTTATGTTGCCAAAAACTAAGAAAGTTGTTTTATAGATTCTGCGCATCATTAAAAACTTTAACCGGAGAAAGAGAGAAACAAAGAGCAGCAGTTTGTCTCCTGCGTGACCTTACACGTGATGGAGTCTGGTTGAGACGAGGAGAGACGCTGCACTCACTGAGCATGAGGAGGGTATGGTGGTAGAATGCATGGAGACGTAGAGGGATTTAATAATGCACGAGGCTGCAGGCTGCAGGAGGAGCAGCGGACGGGTCGTTTGGTAAATGGACCACATTTCAGTCCGTCTCCTGTTAAAGTGCTCTCTGTGATTACAGCACAGAAATACATTTATAATCCGTGTTCCTGGAAAACAACAGCAGACGAGACAGGAAGTGGTCACACTTAAACAGAACGACATGTTTCATGCATCAAACACTCGCAGTGACTCGGTGTCAGAGGACATCTTTTTGGGACCGTAGAGTCACTTCTGGGTCGGAGCTTCACATTTCTAAGTGTGTCTCGGATCGGATGAGGAAGTGATGCGTCACCACTGCGATGCAGACGGAGGGTGACCTCACCGCCGCTCCGTCAGAATGAGGTCATACGATCAGGATTCATCCGCCGAGGCGCTCTGTGACATTTCAGAGAAACACGACGCTTTCCTAGAACCACCTGCGTTCTTTATCCTCCGGGTAGTACTGCTCGTTAAGAGAGTATCAGAGGTACTCAGACACCTTTTCTACTGCGTTACAACCACAGCGCCTTCGCTATGAGACTTGCATTCAGCTTCACTTCTAGAGCGTCAACGATGTCTGCGTGAATTAAAGAACTCACATTATTCAATAGAACATCCTGGTTATGTTCACGATCTGACAACATGGATGAATAAACTGGAGGAATTTAAGGGGGACTCCAGAGTCGTTTGTCATGTTAAGTAACGTTCTCTTGCTCTTGTCTGTCTTTGTCTTTCAGAGCTTTGAAAAGCTTTTGTGAGGCCAAAGACAGATCTGCACTCTCCTAGACAATAAAGAATTCATGTGGTATTTGTATCTCCAACGTTTTCGTTAAATAAATGATGACGCGGCGTAAAGACTTTCTGCAGAAGTCCATTTATCAGCCGGAGCTGAGAGACGACTTCAGTGCCGACGATCTCCGGAGACGGAACGACTCGTGACCTTTAAAACGTTCCCGTCGTGCTCACGCAGAATGTTTCCTCATGTAGGAAACCTGATCCTTTCCTTGTTTCCTTGTTTCCTTATTCTACTTGAAGTGACAGAAGAAGTGAGACATTACTGAGATGTTCTGGACCTCGTTGAATTATAACTGAATACCTCTCAACTCTCAACAGGTCCTCAGAAACCTCTTTGTCCCTGATTCACTAGTGACACTAACACGTGTTCTGGATCCATCTCTTAGACACATTGGACCACGCTCATGGACAACACTGGTTTCTTTACTTTACTCTGCATTACCACTGAGAACATGAACCCACTGCACCAGTGGATCTGGACACAAACTGGATAGAGTCACCACCAAGATCAGAGGGTATCGAGCCTGAGGCAAG
>NW_027466592.1:32500-35612 GCF_050575085.1 Anarhichas minor
GGGCCGTTACACGAGTACAAGTAATTCACTGACTTAAATATAATAACACACCTTTGACCCCTCGTGAGTCACGTTTCCGCTGCTGGTTCCAGACCTCACTCAGCCCAGACGAGAGGCAGAGCCGGCGGGTTCAGAGCCGGCGTGTCGATCCCCTCGTGAACAAAGAGCCACAGCAGCTACCTGTCAGGGAGCAGCTGTGGAGCCCGCGGGGCGTTGGTTGCTTGTTTGTTTGTTTGTTTGTTTGTGTGTCGATGTGCTGAGCGCCGAACACGACCCCCGACAGCCCGGCTGGGCGGAGGACAGGATGTGAAGTGAATGAGAAAACAGTGTTCGGCACCAGGAGCTGCACCTCCTTCCTCTGAACGCTCCTCGTGTCAGCTGGAGAAACACGTTTCCTTGAATAGGTCTGGTCCTACACCGTGAGATGTACGTCGTTAATGTGTTTCAGAGTCAAACGATGTCTGATGTTGTGTGACCAGTCCACACTATTTCTTGACCCACAATGCATCAACATTTGATTTGTAACCGTTCCTCAAAGGAGACTGTTTCCATTTCAAAGTGCTGTTTTATAATGAAAACGTATTGGTGTGGATGAAGCCCGGCACACCTGTCCCCCGTCCTCCCCGTCCCCCCCGTCCCCCCCCGTCCTCCCCGTCCCCCCCGTCCTCCCCGTCCCCCCCATCCTCCCCGTCCCCCCCGTGTCTCTCCGCTGAGGAACATGAATGTCTCTGTGAGCTGTAAATCAGAGCTGCAGGCCGTCGACGTTCAGCCGAGAGGAAACCTGATGACAGCAGCAGAAAACACCGACTCATCTCTCTCTCACCTCGACTCCTTCTCTTTATTCCTCTGTCTCCCCCTCCTCCCCCTCTCCGTCTCCCTGCTTTCTATTCTCTCTCTCAAAACTCCATCATGACAAATTGCATTCACAGTATTACATTTGAGAATAATTACCAGGCGCTGCCATCCAGAGAAAGTCACAATAACGGCGACACCGAGATTCAATTCTTCCATCAGCAGCAGAACAGACGAACAACAATAAGAGGAACACCTGTGTGTCTGCAGATCATCCACTCATCGCCTGATCTCAATAATCCATCTATGAGGAGAGATTCTTTCTTTTTACTCCACCAAAGAGAAAGATTACTCTTGTGATGTGCAGCAGATGAAGAGCTGGTGGAAACGCTGACGTATTTCTGGTATTGACTTGGAACACAGAGTTTAAACCGACGTGATGCTTCAGATGAAACAACGCGGTGACACCATGACGTCCTGCAGGACGAGCTCTTTACACCGGTGATCTACTGAAACACGTTCCTTATTCAAGCTGGCTCTGTGTCATCACAGAGTATGGAAGTATGGACACAGTAAGGGTTCATGTAACCAGCCAGAATTATGACTTACATTCTGTTATAGTCTCTCCATATTTAGATAAAATAAAAAGATACCTCACTAACTCTAAACTTAACTTACAGACGTTTCTAAATATTCTATCCACCTTCTTCTATTCCTGCTGACAATGGACTCCTGACGGAATACGTTCTGATTGCAACTATTACAAAAACAACACATACAAAGGTCTAATATGTAACTTCTCCAATTTAAAATGTCTACTTTGTTACATGTTGTGGAGTTTTTGCAGCAAAGAGACTCATTTAGTCCCATATATATATATACATGTATATATATATATATGTATATATATATATATATATATACATATATTAAAGTAGCCGACAGTTGTATCAGCCAGAGGAGTCGCCCCCTGGTGGACATCAGAGAGAATGCACGCTTCACTCGTCAGAACCGGAGGTTGACGTCTGGCTGAATAAACACTTTTAGGGCCGACTAACTCTCGAAGAAACATCGTAAACAGACTTAAAGAAAATGTGCTAGCTTAGCGACATAACGGCTACAAACAACCCACAATGCAACACTCTATTAATGTAACATAAGAATGCCTCATAGTGTGTGTGTGCACTCTTCAGTAACAAGATAGATGGATTATGACAAAGCAAAGAGAGTGTGGAGGGGAATGTGTGTGTGTGTGTGTGTGTGTGAGGCGGAGTGGGCGAGCGAGTGAGAATAACAGTGAGAGAGAGAGACAGAGATGGATGTCTGAAGCTCTGTGCCCGAAAAATAAGAAGAAAACAACAGAGAGGAAAACAATAAGAGAGGAAGTGAGAGATGGGAACATTTTTCCAGAGGGTCTTGTTATATAGAAACTCAGTGTGTGTGTGTGTGTGTGTGTGTGTGTGTGTGTGTACCATGCAGTCTGAAACAATCTCTCTCTCACTAGGTTTCTGTCCAACTTCTGCTCAAGTGAAAATCCCCAAACTCGAGAGTCACGGTGCGCTTCCATCCACAGTTGTGTGAATATTGTCTGCATTTGCTGCATTATAAAAATAATAGCTCACAATACCTCCTGTGTTCAAACATAGCAGAGCGTTCACTGCTGCTTCCTGGACACAGTTCTTCTTATTTGAATTCTCTTCAACACAATGTGTGTGTGTGTGTGTGTGTGTGTGTGTGTTTGCTCAGTGGAGGTTTGTAACAGAGGCTGTTAGCTGCTGGAGAAAGAATCAGCCTCAACAAACAAACACACACATGTGTTTTAGTATCCGTCTGAATGAGTCAGCACAGCACTGCAGACCCTGACGTCATGGGGGTCCACAGGAGGTCCAATGAGGTCAGCAGACCCTCGTCACATGACTGTCTTCTGTGAGAACGTGGTGCTAAAGGTGTCGGATAAGATCAGGCTGTTTGGGGGGATATTTGCTGAATGTAATGTAAACAACAAATGGCTTAAAATGTGTTCACACCAGGAGACAAACTACGGTTCTTTAAAGTTCTTCAAAGCTTCACGTGTTAAAGCTGCATTCTCTCTAGTGTCCACCAGGGGGCGACTCCTCTGGTTGTATAGAAGTCTATGAGAAAATGACTCTACTTCTCTCTTGATTTATTACCTCAGTAAACATTGTAAACATGAGTTTATGGTCTCAATCTTATTATTCTCATTTCTGGACATTCTTTGTGTTTTTATGCACAAATTGAAAACGTGTTTTCGCACACAAACATGAATCTCATTGCTTTGTTTGTGTTTTCAGGCGATATG
>NW_027466593.1:0-17500 GCF_050575085.1 Anarhichas minor
TGCAACCAACGGATCCTCAAACAGCAGTTCGTATGATTTCTCCTCATTCCATCTTCACAGGACAGAAACTACTTCTTTCGGTTTAGGAAAAGTAAAATAACGACAGAAGTGATACTTCAGTACGCAAGTCACGTGACAATAAATCGTGCTTTCTTTTTAGTTTAGAGGGTGTGATTTAAAGTTCATTTAATATTTATTCTCATTATTATCCACCAAAGATCGTCTGTGTTTTGGTTTACGTTGTGTACTACCTTGTCATTTGTTCAGTGCCTTACATGTTTACATCTTTAACATGTGTAAACTCTCTTTCCCTCTGCAGACGTCTTTTCTGTCTATAAAGGTTTCCTCCTCTTCCTCTTCCTCTTCAGACTTTGGGTCGTGTCTCATTTTCTTTCTTCTCGCTCCGTTGAGGCCGAACACACAACTGTCATGTTTTTCATTTTGTTTCGTTTTATTTCCTCTCGTTTCAGGGTTTTTCGAGGCCGAGAGGCTCTTTTGTTCTATTGTCTCCCCTCTCGTCCTCTCGTTCGCTCGTCTCCTCTCCTTCCTCCTTCCCTCCCTCCCTCCCTCCCCCTCGCTTCATTAGCGATGCCGTCCTTCTCGCGGCCCACAAGGACTAACTTGATGGGAGACAAATCCGAGTGATTAACAATGATTAGGGGGAAACATGCTGGAAAAAATAGGAGGAAGCAGCGTGGGATCGGACGCCTCGTCTTTAACGGCTAATCCCCGAGAATTTACAAGCCCAACAGATGGACTTCTATCTCCAAGATTTATCTCAAACTGAACCGAATCCTCAAACATTATTGCTGTTAAGGTCAAACTCATATGAAACGTTCTTCTTAGTTGAAACTTTGTTTGAGAAGGAAAGCTAATTAAGAACAAACTGTTGTCATGAGACAAAGCCAAATGTCTAAAAACTAGGAGGTAAAAGTGTGATTTATATCTTTACTTTATAGTTTCCCTTTATTAAAGAGAGAGCTGTCTGAATGATTCCGTCAGTACACAGCTTTGTTTGTCATCAAGGAAAAGCCCTCAGGGAATTATTCCTCGTGTTCTGGGACAATCAGGTTTACGACGACCAAAATAATAAGAAGAAACAAAACAATATTGAGGCCTACTGACAGAATACATTGAGGAAAAGTGAATCAGCTGACATAATTAAATAGTATTCCACAAAATGTCTCACAGAGACGATCAGGAACAACAAAGGAACTAAAATCAGGAAGACTATTATCAATCACTTGATTTTTCGGTCATGAAGCTGAATATGAATGTCTGGACCAGTAGAGCCTCCGCTTTACGAGTCTGAGGAGCCGTCTAAATCTGTCATCAGTCAAGTCTCACAAATCACTGAATGACTATTGGTGAAAGAATGGTGATCATAAAAAAGAGGGCTTCATTTCATGGAGTTTTCAATATAATTCAAAGACGTCCAGGAACTAAACGTACCACCCAGCAAAGGTCCGAACTTCATAATGTCAAAATTATGTCAATGATATAAAATCAGCGACGATTTATTGTCATATTCCAACGGATCCTCATACAACAGTTCCTATGAAAGACATCAGCATACTTGTGAAGTTTAGACAACAAAACTACTTAGTTAAGTTTAGACAACAAAACTACTTAGTTAGGTTTAGACAAAAAAACTACTTAGTTAGGTTTAGACAACAAAACTACTTAGTTAGGTTTAGACAACAAAACTACTTAGTTAGGTTTAGACAAAAAAACTACTTAGTTAGGTTTAGACAACAAAACTTCTTCGTTAAGTTTAGACAACAAAACTTCTTAGTTAGGTTTAGGCAACAAAACTACTTAGTTAAGTTTAGACAACAAAACTACTTAGTTAGGTTTAGACAAAAAAACTACTTAGTTAGGTTTAGGCAACAAAACTACTTAGTTAGGTTTAGACAAAAAAACTACGTAGTTAGGTTTAGGCAACAAAACTACGTAGTTAGGTTTAGGCAACAAAACTACTTAGTTAAGTTTAGACAACAAAACTACTTAGTTAGGTTTAGACAAAAAAACTACTTAGTTAGGTTTAGGCAACAAAACTACTTAGTTAGGTTTAGGCAACAAAACTACTTAGTTAAGTTTAGACAACAAAACTACTTAGTTAGGTTTAGACAAAAAAACTACTTAGTTAGGTTTAGACAACAAAACTACTTAGTTAGGTTTAGACAACAAAACTACTTAGTTAGGTTTAGACAAAAAAACTACTTAGTTAGGTTTAGACAACAAAACTTCTTCGTTAAGTTTAGACAACAAAACTTCTTAGTTAGGTTTAGGCAACAAAACTACTTAGTTAAGTTTAGACAACAAAACTACTTAGTTAGGTTTAGGCAACAAAACTACTTAGTTAGGTTTAGGCAACAAAACTACTTAGTTAGGTTTAGACAAAAAAACTACGTAGTTAGGTTTAGGCAACAAAACTACGTAGTTAGGTTTAGGCAACAAAACTACTTAGTTAAGTTTAGACAAAAAAACTACTTAGTTAGGTTTAGGCAACAAAACTACTTAGTTAGGTTTAGGCAACAAAACTACTTAGTTAAGTTTAGACAACAAAACTACTTAGTTAGGTTTAGACAAAAAAACTACTTAGTTAGGTTTAGGCAACAAAACTACTTAGTTAGGTTTAGGCAACAAAACTACTTAGTTAAGTTTAGACAACAAAACTACTTAGTTAGGTTTAGACAAAAAAACTACTTAGTTAGGTTTAGACAACAAAACTTCTTAGTTAAGTTTAGACAACAAAACTTCTTAGTTAGGTTTAGGCAACACAACTACTTAGTTAGGTTTAGGCAACAAAACTACTTAGTTAGGTTTAGACAAAAAAACGACTTAGTTCGGTTTAGACAACAAAACTTCTTAGTTAAGTTTAGACAACAAAACTTCTTAGTTAAGTTTAGACAAAAAAACTACTTAGTTAGGTTTAGGCAACAAAACTTCTTAGTTAAGTTTAGACAACAAAACTTCTTAGTTAGGTTTAGACAACAAAACTACTTAGTTAGGTTCAGACAACTAAATGTCTTAGTTAGGTTCAGACAACTAAACTACTTAGTTAAGTTTAGACAAAAAAACTACTTAGTTAGGTTTCGACAACTAAACTTCTTAGTTAAGTTTAGACAACAACACTTCTTAGTTAGGTTTAGGCAACAAAACTACTTAGTTAGGTTCAGACAACTAAACTTCTTAGTTAGGTTCAGACAACTAAACTACTTAGGTTTAGGAAAAGATGTTTGGGTTAAAGGAACTACATAAGTTACATGAGAAATTAATTAAGACTAATTAATGACTTCTCGTTCAACATGGGAAGTGAACTTCCTGGTTCATGATTACGTGGGTTACATAAGAATGGATTTTCATGGGATATCTACAAATTACAGCACATTTGTTTTCGTTGGAACAGCTATGAACGCTGTATGATGCTGGATACATTGGACTTATATTGAAAACAAAAATCTATCTTTACCATAAATATTAATAATTAGTAGCACACATCAAGTGATGCTACATATTTGTAATAAGGTTTATTGTGGAGAAAGCTGTCGATCCAAATATGGTGAAAGTGTGCTGAGTCATGTCTCTCACACAGTCAACAATCGATTTGATTGGCTCGTTGAGTGAAGATGAAAACAACAACGCTCCATGTAGATAATTATTTATTCTCTCATTATCAGTAATTATTCACAGGTGTGGATAGGACTACTTGTCACTACAGGGGACTAGTATTTGTGACTCATACTCAGTATACAGACGTGTACTTATATGTTGAGATATATATGTTTCTGCCCCGCAGCTCAAACGCAATAAGACCCCACCGGTTGTTAAAAAACATGGGATGTTCCTTAAATGGGGCGAATGAACAAGAATGGTAATGTGTGTGTGTGTGTGTTTGTGAGTCTGTGTGTGTGTGTCAGTGAGATGGACAGATGGGGGGTGAAAATGTCTGTGCTTGTGTTTATTGAGGTCATTTTCAATTTGCTGTTGGAGGGTTTTTGCCGCGAGGGCGTGTAAAACACGCATACACACACACACACACACACACACACACACACACACACACACACACACACACACACACACACAGGTGTCACCTGATAGGATCTTGTCAGTCAATCTGTCTCCCCCGGCTACCGAGCGCTTCGCCCCACCTCCCAATCTAAACCTCCGCAGTGATTCATACCATCTACCTCTCTCTCTCTCTTGCTCTCTTTCCCCCTCTCTCTCTCTACCTCTCTTGCTCTCTTTCCCCCTCTCCCTCTCTCTCTCTATATGTCATTCTGAAAAAAATTGAAAAAGAAAAGTGGATGGAGGGAAGGAAGGGAGATAGGAAAATAACAAGGGATTGAAAGAAGAAGGAGAGAGGGCAAGGAGGGGAAGATAAGTTGTTGTGATGACAAGAGGAAATAAAGAGAGAAGGGAGGAAGAGAGGGATGAGAGAATAAAAAAAGAGGACAATAACAGAGGAATAGGGAAGAGCAGATGAGGAGGAGAGAAGGTAAGGATGGAAGAAAGGAAGGTAGGAAGGAGTGAGAAATAAATAAAGGGAAGAGGAGGGGGCAGAAATCAAAGATGATAACACAGAAACACACACAGCCACATGACAGCTTCAGGTGTGAAGGAAGCCGACTCTCTGTGTGTGTGTCTCTAATTCACACACACACACACACACAGTGAACTGACAGCTGACTGTGATTCGTGCAGAGACACCAACAGAGAGCGAGTGACGATCCACTTCACACCTCAGAGATCACACACACAGTCAAAGCCAAGATGCTAAACAATGTTAGCATGGCTAACGTTAGCGTTACGTTAGCATGCTCACAATTAGCAAGGTAGAAATCAGGCCGAAGCCTCGACTGTTTATCAGCCAAGATGACTGTAAACAGGAAAAAAAATAAAGAAAGTAGAACCAGTTATGGCAGGAAGATTCATAGTGAAAGTGTTTTGTTGTCATTGCCCTGTGTGTGTGTGTGTGTGTGTGTGTGTGTGTGTGTGTGTGAAAAGCTTGGCAAAGCTTTAAACACGTTTCTTTGACATTCTCATTATTATAAGAGTGCAACTTCCATTCAGCTCGGTCTCACCCTCCTACGCTGTGACGTCCTGGTGCTAATGAATGTCTCAGCATCAACACACACACACACACACACACACACACACACACACACACACACACACACACACACACACACACACACAGACAGAAGCCTCCCACTCTTTTATAAACACTTGCAGTCGTCCAACACTTAAACACCATTAGCTTCGGCACACCTGATAAAAACAGGCTGCAGCTTTACGTTGTGTTTGGTGCTAATAAGCTAATGTTAGCATGCTGCCAGACTCAACTAAGCTGTAAGCATGTTAGCATGCTGATGTTAGCATGTCACCCTAAAGACAGCCTCGTTGGCCGTTTGATCTGCACAGAAACAGAGAGAAGAAGAAAGGCTGACTGACATTATGACACTCATACTGTCCCTTCACAATAAACTTCCTGCGTAGGTTTACTTCGTCAGACTTCGGCTCAACGCAGACTTTTCAAAAGAAAGAAAAGACGTTCTTGATACTTTCATAACAGAGTTGTTTAACTGTGCTATTCATTTGTTTGTTTGTCATATTTTATTGTAAAAGTCTTTATTTATTATTGTGCTGTGTTTATTGCAACAAACCGTTTCTGACTCTAAACTTAACTCAGTGGTTTCCTGTGAAGACAGAAGTTTATTTTGGAAAGACTGTATTTATGTAACGAACACGTTTTGCTGGAATTTTTGAATTTCTAGTAACTTTTTGTCAGACATAATAAATGTTTTTATGATTGTATAACTAAAAATAAAAGTGCAGATGTAGACTTGTGTAATTAAAACTTGAGCTCCTCCTCACAGGAGATAAATGAGCGAATGTATTAAATGCACAGCTGATTGATCGAGGCGGTGAACCATCTATCTGACCACCAACGCTGCAGGAATTAATAAACGCTAATTCATTCATAAAGCATATGGAAGACTTGAGAAAAAGGAATTACATTTGCATATGAAATGCAGCATGTAGATCGTTGCTGAGGGCAGAAACGCCTGATATCTGGTTAAAACTGTGTGGCAGCAGCTCTTCTATAACGGAAAACTTCACACTTAAGTAATTATAAGTGATTTGTGTGACTGGGTTCTTCTCTCCTACTTCTTTACTTTAAATACATGCAGCTCATTAATTCTGTGTTCTTGCGATTCTGCCGGTTATTGTGCATGTTTATCACATGTGAACATGTGAAGCCGGCGGGTTGATTACAATGTCCACATCCACGTCTGTCGTTGGTAGTGAGACGAATGAATTCAGCCTTTAACGGTTGGTAAACAATGAACCGTGTTCACACAGTTTAGCAACAGAAGTACGTATGAGTGCAATAACCACCAAAGATGGAGGACGCAACCTAAACGTAATGACTGTCCAGATGTGCGTGTTATTAGTGAGTGAGTAGAACACATTAGTGTCCAGATACAGATGTCAAACACCATGAAGAGACTCACATTTTTGACTGTATTCACTTTTAAAATGGCCGCTACAAACATTGCCGTGGTCATCAACAGCTCGCACACACACACTCACACACACACTCACACACACACACACACTCACACACACACACACACACACACAGCAGTGAGAGGACGGAGACAAAGCCCGGACAAACGATTACAGATCTTCATGAACACTCATTTGATCTCTTTGCAAACTCTTTTGTTTCGGTAACAAAGTTTATCTTTGAATCTTCACTCACTGACTTGTAGTCAGAAATAAAGTGGAATCTCTCACAGCGACGATATCTCCCGCTTAGTGAGTAGAACGACAGACACGTCGACACACTTTTGGCTGAATGTCTGCGAACGCACCACCACCAGCAGTTACAATGAAATAAAATAAACTATCAACACTAATACCACCGATGCCACTAGTTTTATAGGAGCTATGCATTTAAACCTGAGTAACAATCCATCTTGCAGTGATTCAGCTCAGAATGAGGTCTGTTGTCTTCTGTCCTCTCTCTGCAGACATCACATGAATACAGTATAATTGCGTCTAATTGTCACCATATTGTACATGCAGGGATCCATATTCATTCAGTCAGTAGGAACACTCGTACCCAGACACGTGTGTTCCTTCCATGAAATGCACTTATTAGTGTAAAATCTTTACTCTTTGTGTGCTGTCATCCATTCATGTTCTACACCCATCTGCTCCACACACATATAAAGCACACTGTAAACCCAGCTGTATTGCACACATGCATGTAGCGTGTTCCCAAACACCAAACATGGGAAACACTCACTCCCGGGCTGTAACCGCGAGCTTTAGCCGGTACACTGAAGTTGAAACCGACCTGCTGGATGAAGGTGTGCGCTCCGTGGGGGCTGAGCAGCAGGATGGCTCTGCGCAGGGTGTCTCGGTAGCGGTTGAGCTCCTCGGTCCTCATGGTGGTGAAGAGGTTGGTGAAGACTTTGCTGATGTTCCTGTCCACTCGCTGCAGGGCCACGTCCACGCCCTGACGGGACGTCTGGTCCAGGAAGCCCTGCAGGCCGCGGATATCTGGAGGAACCGGGGGAGAAAGAAAAATGTGTGAATTTATTAACCTGAGACGCAGGACGGAAAGAGGGTGTTTATATATACATATATATATACATATATATACATATATATATATATGTATATACATATATATATACATATATATATATGTATATATATATATATATATACATATATATACATATATATATATATGTATATACATATATATATATATATATATATATATATATACATATATATATATATATATGTATATATATATATATATATGTATATATATATATATATGTATATATATATATATATATATATATATATACATATATATATATATATATATATATATATATATGTATATACATATATATATACATATATATACATATATATATATGTATATATATATATATATATATATATATATATACATATATATATATATATACATATATATATATATGTATATACATATATATATACATATATATATATGTATATATATATGTATATATATATGTATATATATATACATATATACATATATATATATAGATATATGTATATATATGTATATATATGTATATATATATGTATATATACATATATATATATCTATATATATATATACATATATATATATAGATATATGTATATATATATGTATATGACAGAAACACACAACACTAAATATTATTCGAGGAAATCATCTCACAATATTCAAACACATGAAAGAAACTGGGTTTAATGTAGGAACAGTAGCGGCTGGACATTTCTTGACTTTTTAAAACAGTTTCTCAAAAGACCTTGTTGGTGTAACCGGGTGAAGGTTCCTCGAGGTAATGTGGTGCTCCTGGGCAGGTCGGAGGGAGGGTACATCTCACCACCTTCTGCCTTCTGCATGCTAACATCCACGACCCGATCAGACTGAGACAAATCTGACTCGTGTCTTCTATTCTCACTTTGATGAGTCACACACTCTACACAGTAATCACTGCTGTGACAGATCGAGGTTCGGGACCAATCAGAAGACGGCACACTGAGTAAATCGCAGCCATCAGTGTGAAAGGAAAGGGAAGGGTCTCTGAAGAGTAGTTGAGTTGTTGAGTTGAGGTATTGATGTTGTTTTCTACAACTAGTTCCTCTTTAGCTTGAAGGAAAACCGCGACTTGGGACAACTTGGGTTTCAGTATTCTATCAATCTTTGGATTGATCGTGTCCCTGTGTGTGTTTTCTATCCCTGTTGGGCATATTTTAAAACAATAATTCATCTTCCAAGATCTCAGCAATTGCTTTGATGCGAATAATCGTCCAAAAAACAAACTCAAAACTTTGGTGGATGCCGCTGCAGTAAAGATCTCAGCGGTCTTTAAAACACTTTTTCATCTGCGTTGAATAAAGAATGTACGGCAGCATTCTGTCGTTCTATATGTTCCGAGTTCTCTAAGTTCTACAAGCTTTCTTGCAGATGACAAACCGTCGGACTCAAACTCTCGTCAATTCCATCATCCTGTGGACATTACAGATACTAACCCTAAAAACAACCAAACCGCCGGGCACAAGAGCCTCGGACGAGACGATACGAACCGGAGACCGTTATCTCTGCCTGTGAACCAGACGGCGTCCGTCCTTCAGAGAATATCATCTGGATTACTTGGAAACTCTTCTCACAAGCTGCCGGAGAAGTTTTTCTCTCTCTGACATCCAGACGAGGCAGCTGTGTTGCGTTGTGCTCCGTTATAGCCGGTGACAGCTTGTTTGGCCTGAACATCTCTTCCTTCTCTGTCTATTAGCTCTACTCCCACGCTGCTTCTCTTACTCCAGCTGTTTCATCTCATCATCCCGATACCTCTCACTTATTTTTCACTTCTCTCCACTGTGTCGTTACATTTTCTGTCCATCCGATCCGTCTGTCTCGTCCTCTCCAGTTAGATTTGAAGGAGCAGTCGGTCGCTCTGGCGGAACAATTGAGGATCTCTGTGATTCACAGTCCCCCCCCCCCCCCCCCCCCCCACTGATACCAGGCACCGCTGGAGGCGGAGCTCTGCAGGAGGCATCGGTTCATCCAGATATCTGTGTGTGTGTTTTCAAATGTCTGAGTCTGTTAATCAACTCATCCAGACAGATGTGCACAAGTCAGCTTTGTCTGCTTCTCCTGGAAAACATCACAGTGAAGTTAAGACTGAGAACCAAGTATTCTTTGGTGACTTTATCAATGCAAGTGTGCAGAGATCATAAAGAGATTAATGATGCATCTGGCTTTTATTCCTGTGCTCTAAAGGATGTAGGGTTGTCTGGGTGTACATCAGGGGTCACGTTAACCGAATCTTCAATCAGAAACCCCACGTTCAGAGAGTCTGGTTAGTCCGGTATCCAGTGTGGCAGCAGACAATAAAATAAAAAGGGTTATGAGAAGTCGTCTGTCCGATCAAATACAATCATTGATCTGCTTTGTGTGTGTTGACATGAAATATGACAGTTCATCTTTTCTCTCCATTGATGTATAAATACACAATCTATAAGCTTCTTCTGTATATTTATGATTTAAAACACAAACACACGCACACACACACAGGTGCAGTACGGAGAGAGCTATCGCCACCTGTGTGACGGTTAAAAACTCAAATTATAGTAAAAGACGGATTTAATCATTTCAAACATTGAACACTGTGTGAACACTGGATCTGTAATCTTTGCTCAGACTAACAGGAGGAGGAGACGCTCACTGAATATGAGAAAAAGTGATTTGGATTTAAAATGAAAGACTCTTTAAAAACACCGTTAGTCTCTTTCTAATTATAATAACACATAATCCACAGTCCATCAGAATGACAGACAACGAGAACGTTGGTATACAAAGAGAAATACAAACTTTTAACATTTCTTTCCCAGAAGCACAGCTGCTCATCTTGTTACATCTGTTTGATATCGTGGTGAGGAGTTTGGGACAGAAGGTGAAGCCTCCATGCATCACTGCTCTGTTCTGGCTCTCCGTTATCCTCAGACACATTAAACACATTCTACTCTCACCTTCAGTGCAAACATCTAGCTGGAGCTCAGAGGTTGTCGCTCACTGTTCTGTCCTGTGTTGGTGAAAAGGTTTCCATGTATCCTGCAGAGCAGAGGTATGACTCTCAGGTCTTTACGATGACCTCATTCTGCACCGTCAACACTCACATCTTACCAACAACAACCTTCAGCTTATGTTTGTGTGTGAGGAACTACCTCGCATTAAGGAAGGGAGAAGAGGGTCTACCAGCTCCACACATTCAACCTCCTGCAAGAATGATGCATCCAGTGAACTCCTGCTTCACCTTGTTATTGGTGAGCAGTATAAACGTGCCAGCGGGCGGCCGGGTAATGTGACGCTAATGAACGGCCTGCTGGGATGAAGCTACAGAGCATCCACAGTATGAATAAGGACGAGTGGAGAGTGAATCTTCAATCACCGTTAAAGAGACAGTAGTGATGTTTAGAAGAGTGGCTGTATGAGGTACCTCTACATCGTGTATTACTACAGTAGAAACGGACAGAGCTCACACAACTACACCTCTAAACATCACTACTGTCCCTTTAATCACCTCGCTCCATCATTCTGATGGGTAACTGTCTTCAATCTGCACCATTAGTTCTTTTTCTTTCTGTATCAACACCCTGAACGCAGCATCTCTTATTGTGCAACATCAGCATTCATTATTATTAGCAGTAAACATTTACATCCCTCACTGTGTTCTCTGCTCAGTGTTTCTACATCCATCCTGCTCTCAGTGTGTCCGTCATCCCTCTCTCCTCTTCTGGAGCTGAAGCACAGGAGCAACACAAGTGGAGGGACTTGAAAGACATTCTCCTCCGAGCTCCTCGCCGGTCACAGCTTCTCATCAGTTTCTCCAGCGCCACCTTGGCTAGGCACTGTGGGGGACGTCCTGCACTTATCTCCACCCATCAGACTCACACACAATCTCTTCCTCTGAAGTGGACAGAAATGTGTCCGGTAGACTGCCGGTGACGGGGAAAGGCCTCGGATTTAATTCAGATTCACACGACATGGAAACATCAGCGGATTGAGAATATTCAGAGAACTTTTGTTGTTGTAAATCCATTTGCACTGATATTTACAGGTTTTTATTGTGTCTGGTCATGTGAGTATTCTGAGACAAACATCCATACCAGTGTTTAGCATGTTCTCGTCCAATTGTGACAAATTAAATACAATTTACACAACTGCTCAACATTTCCCAAAGCATACCAAACCTCTAGGAAGTAATCTGGTATGGCGGAAAATCAATGGCAAAATGAAATGAGATCCAGGTCTGCCCACATGCAGTACTTTTGCCCTTTCGCTGCAGAATACCTAGAATCTAGAATCTAGAATCTAGATTCTAGATTCTAGATTCTAGCCAGTGAGGAGAAATCCAACGCTTTAAATGTGAGGGAGCGCACATCTACTCTCATTGCCCTCCTGCTCACTAACAAGTGTTTTTTGACGGTAAGTGGGTGAACACCGGCACCATTTCATCCCTAGATGTAATTAGCTACAGCGCTCGTCTCGTACACAGACTGTATGTAAGAAGTGGACGCAGTCATCGTGACGTCACTCATCGCTTTGTGGACCGACGCTATGAAGCCTCGAGTTGTTGTTTAACCAATGGCTCACTTTAAACTTTCTTCTGTGTTGTTGCAAATAAGATTATTTACTGACTAAAGATTTTAAAAGGGGCTTTACTTGGATGTATAGTGCTAAATATACCAGTTTTTTTATCTTAATAGTTTGTTCTCTGCCTGGCTTTACTACCTGTGACTTCTAAATCAGATCAAGATCAATAAAGCGTGAGCCTTTGAGCTACTTACAGAAATACTCCAGAGAAGATGCATGCTGACATAATGAGCAGCAGTGCAGCCACATTAGTGTATGTTTCATATTGTCCTCTGGCATGCATGACAGATAATCCTCTTCCTACAACTGTTACGTGACAAGAGAGTGAAAGATGACACAACAAGATGAATATGGAGAGAAAGAAGAGAGAATCTAACGCTGGTCATGTCTAACCTCACATGGAGAGCAGGTTGAGGTGATTTATTTTCGTCATTCCTCCTCTAATCAGCCGTCCTTCCTTCACTCCTCAGGCCGCCCTCATTAGCTGGCTGTGAGTCGTCAGCGGGCTGTGACACCGTGACAAAAGACCTCACATTCACATTCACACGCTCTGACATAAATCCCTTAGCCTCTAACCTTGAGCTGAAACCAACCTTCAAGTAATAATCTCACAAGATTGTCATTCAGATAACTGTCTGTTGAGTCTGGGTGTCTGTGGAGACGTTCACGGGGAGAATCACAAAGAAATGCACCTGCAATTACAGCTAATCGCCACAGGTGCCGCCAGAGAGAAGGTATATTTAACATCGTACCTTTAACCCATGAAAACAAGTCTGTCACCGCTGAGCAGACCTTTGAATAAGTGAGGACTGGACCAAATGTCCACCATTTCCTTGCAAAACTGTGCTTTATATAATATGAGTCGTTATGGAGCCAACGTAGACTTCTTCCCAAATATAAACGGATGTTTGTCTGTTATATCAATATGAATGTGTCCTTCGTAGTCTGCTCTAAACCTGCTCTTCTCAGGCAACCAGCAGACATCAGCAGCGTCTTTTTGTCTGTGATTTCTAAGCAGATTTAAGGACATTTATTTACAGTTCACAATATCCCCCGACAGGGTAAAATACCATGTCTCCATGTCTGTCGTGGTCGTGTGTTGAGATTATAATGAGCTGTAGTTACAGAGGAGAGTATTTGATTCGTCCGGTTATGAGCTTCATGTCACAACTTCTGCCACAACCCGTTCCATGAGTGGACCGTTGCAATCTTTACACTTCCTCGTTCATTATTACATGCATAACATGCAAAGTGATTTCGTGGGATGAATACGGAACATTATCTTACGTAGTGAATGGACTTAAAACCAGGAGACCGCTGGTCGTTGAGTAACGTTTAACTTACTGGTTTTGAGTGTTTTTTGTTGAATTTTCGAAGTTAATCATGAGTTTACTGCAACCGTAGCGTCAGTTTGACTACTACTACAATAGTGAACTGTCTGTTGTCTTCAGAACATCACATGACCCTCTCGCCTCATGCATTCACTCATTGCTTCATGCATTCACTCTTTGCTTCATGCATTCACTCTTTGCTTCACTCATTCACTCTTTGCTTCACTCATTCACTCTTTGCTTCACTCATTCACTCTTTGCTTCACGCATTCACTCTTTGCTTCACTCATTCACTCTTTGCTTCACTCATTCACTCTTTGCTTCACTCATTCACTCTTTGCTTCACTCATTCACTCTTTGCTTCATGCATTCACTCTTTGCACCTCCCTAACTCCTGGGGAGGTGTGTCAGCTGACAGAGAAGAAGTTTAAAGTATGCAACACAACCTCTGCTGTGCATGAAGGACTTCCACCTTTAAACTCCATGGAAGTTCAGTTCAGAGGACTAAAACTGCTTTTGGTTCTCCATCTTCTTGCTTTAACTCCCCCCCCCCCCCCCCCCGGTGCTTCTCAACATGGCCGTGCTTGTGAATATTGATTAGTGGCACCCAGCAGCGACTGGCTTCCTGTTCCTTCGGGTCTAAAGTAATTACAGGAGGAAGCCTACAGGCTGCAGATTCTCATTAGTTCACAAGAAAAAGTTCTAATTAAAAAAGCAGACGATGATAAAACACTGGTCTGATCGCTGGATGCTGCTGCAGGAGATCTATTTAAATCCACGTCTTCACCCACCAACGCTTAGAGATCAGGTTCCTCTTATCGTCACTGGACTCTGGCTCCAAGAAGACTCCTCAAACTGCTCATGATGCTGACGTCAACGTCTTACTGGCACAAGTCAACTCTTCCTCTTTGCAGTCAAACAAAACCTTCTTCATCGCTGTTGATTCGCTCTTTATTTGAAGAGTCTGACAAGTTGTCAGTGGAGAAAAAAACAAACCTTTTCACGATACGATGTTATCACAATAACGCTTTTGCGATATCAAATACTGCGATATATTGCGAGTTTTTACTCATTTTTAGCTGTAAACTATGCTGTTTGTGAACATCTGTTTTATCGAAAAAAGATAAAGTTCACTTCCGTAATTTCATTGATAAAAGAAAGAAATCTTTGAATTAGTCATTTTAATTATGAACGATAAGCAGCTTAGAGCTCGTGTGAGGAAGTTAAACAGCTCATAATTAATCTCTAATATCTATTTATGTTGCTGTGAAAACATCTTCTTATAACTAATGGATTCAGTTTCTTTTCACCAAAAACTAACTTTTTACAGATTACATTTGAACTCATCATGATGGCGTCATAATTAACAGCTGTTGCTGCGTTACTAACTTTAGTTGCGATGTTAATAGTTTATATAATAAAAGATCGACACGTGGCGTTCGTGTATCGATACAATATTGCCGCCCAGAACATCACGACACTACGCCTAATGGATTCTTTTCTCCACTTTTTAAAGCTGATTATATTTAAAACATGACGTCTGAGTGATGCACCAGCAGCCGGGACAGAGTCTGATGAGTTTCAACTTGTCTCTCACATCATTTGTTGAAGTTTGAATGTTTTCTATCCCTCAGAGGAAACAGTGGATTTGAGGAAATCCCTCCTAATTTAAGAAGGAAGTCCAACTGCTACTTAATTGAAAGCAGCAACTCTCTCTCTCTCTCTCTCTCTCTCTCTCTCTCTCTCTCTGGAGTGTGGGGAAGCCTTGATGTGTGGTCTGTACACTATATCGTTCACTTGTGTTGCACAAACCGTCCGTGAACACTAATGAAGCAGACTCCCTGAAGTGTGACGCCGAAAATCAGAAAGTGTGTGTGATGAAGTGGGAGGCGTTTCCCCGACAGCTCCGTTCATTTATCACCAGAAGAGACATTTTAATTACCTCCACACACACACACACACACTGATGAGACCGGGAGGAAGAACGGTGAATGCAAAATGAGGACTGTGTGTGTGTGTGTGTGAGAGTGTGTGTGAGGAGGATAATTGAGCCTTTTTATCTGCAGCATCAATGACAGAAGTGACATTTAGTTTTGGAACACACTTCCTGCTGTGTGTGAGTGGATTCCCTCCCTATTGAATATCCATAAAACACTCTCTCACACACACACACACACACACACACACACACACACACACCATCTCTAACCATTTAACGATCGGGGGGAACTAATGGGCGGGAAACAAAGATGGAGGAGGTGCTTACTGTACCTGTGCTGTACACACAGGAGGTAGTGAGCTTCATCATGCAGAGTGAACATGACGCTTGACGTCGTGTCCCGTCGTCCCGGTTGAGCTCTGGGTAATGAAGCCCTCAAAGCCTCAATAACTCTATTAGCTCTCTGTTGTTCCTGAAACGGTGTGAAGTCAGTTCGCTGTGTGAAGTCTTCCGTCGCAGCTTTAAGACGACCTCTGAGACTAAAACAGGTCTGTGATGAATTCAGTGTGAGATCAGCGTGTAGCCCCGCCCTAAAGCATCCCCTGCTTTATGGTCTGTTTGACTCTAAATGGACCATAATGTACTAAATGAACATCATGCTGTATTGAAGAAGACTTGAAACTAGAGATTGAGACCATAAACTCATGTTTACAATGTTTACTGAGGTAATAAATCAAGAGAGAAGTAGAGTCATTTTCTCATAGACTTCTATACAACCAGAGGAGTCGCCCCCTGGTGGACACGAGAGAGAATGTTTATATATCAGCCTTGAAGATCCAGCATCGTCAAAGGGAAACTCTGCAGGTTGTTCTTTTTCTTTGGCGTTGTTCTGTTGCAGTGCAGATATGCAAATGAGGAGGACGTAGAACGGTTGTTCATGTTCGTACTACTTGCATCGTAGTGAAACCAAGCTATATGTAATAGTAATAATCAACAGACGCATCAGAATATGGTTTCCTGTTTCTGTGACTTTCTAAAAAATCCTGCTTTTAAATAAATACAGAATATACTGTGTTAAGATACAGTGTCTGTTTGTTCCTCTTCATTGGCTACTCGGTGGCGGTTAAAGAGAGATGTGACGTTGATGCGTCGGTGCTTTCGCTGCTGATGAACACAATCACTAACGGTGTACGTTCTGTGTGATGAAGCAGAGATTAACACGCAGCGCGGCACCGAGCTGGTCTTCAGCCTCAGCAGCACATCAACAGGTCGGATTCTAACGAGGCCGCCGTATAACTCCACCACCGGGGCTCTCGTCGTGATCGGAATACGACGGCGGTGCATGAGGGCATGTGTGAAATGCAAATGCAGGAAGCTCTGGAGTGCCCGTCTCTGCTTCCCCCCCCCCACGCCAAGGTGCTATGTAAATGAAGCCAATCAAAGGCCATCAAACCTCATCTGAGGGGCGTCCCTGCAGCGAATAAAAACAATCCATATATTCATGTTGCTGCAGCTCTTATTTCATTAGAAGTGGGTCTTCAGTATATGAAGTATGTTGATCGCAGCCTGAAGCAGATCTCCCCACGACGGCATTCATCTGCAGAGCATGTTATTGTATGTTATCAGTGGTTTGTTTGCTCTACGATGAGCACTGACTTAGTTTAATGTTTTCACTTTGAAGCCATCAGCTGTCCACTGTGCAACTGATGGAGCAGCAGTTATCTCTGGAGAGACGCTGTAGCCCAGTGATCAATAACACGCAGACGTCTCCCAAACGTCCTTCGGTCTGCGTTACTCCGGTACCTCTGCTGCCTCGATGCTTTGCAGCTCACTTCCTGTGGTTGCCGTCTTTCCCGCAGAAACAAGAGAAGCAGACAAACAGCAGGCGGACATCTTGAATCCTGGTTCTGGTTTGACCAGCATGTCCTCTCACACACACCTCTCTGTCCTGACTGTCTGTGAGGACACGTAGGAGGACACAGAACGATTCTCTGA
>NW_027466593.1:22500-42500 GCF_050575085.1 Anarhichas minor
CACACACACACACGCGCCCTTTAGAGTGGAACAATCACCAGGAACAGGGACGGAAAAGTGGTTTGAGGGAACAGTTTGTGTGTGAATATAGAGACTGAAGAGAGATAGAAATCAAGAAAGAAGTCGATCTGTAATGAGGAAGGAAACAGAAGCTGAGGAAAGGTACAATGATGGAATCGAAATATCCATTTTCACTATTTTACCAGCCAAGTGGGGCTTAAGAGTCGAAGACAAACTGTAAACGAGGACGGACAAGTGAACTCAGAGTATCGACTTCTTCCTTTTTACAGTCACTGTTTTCTTCCAGATGAACTAGTTGAGATGAGGACGTCCGTTCATCTTTGAATAGCAAACATACCGGGCTGGTCTCGTTCACCATTCGTCGCTATCCCAACGTAAAGTAACACGTCGCAATATGTAGAAAATGATTTCATATGTTATCGACTTAATCCTGAAGGAGGGATCATATCAAGACCGCTAAACACACGCAGGACGGGGAACCGGACGTTAGTGTTGATTACGTGTCAGGTAACGCGTGTACTTCAGTAACGACACTTCTTTAAGTTATCTGAACCCAACCAACGATCTGTCCTCAACCTAACTCAGGAGCTTAGTTGTTTTCTGTGAAGTTAGAAGTTTATTATTCAAGTTTATTTCAGGACCAAAAATGTATTAAATTTTAGTTTTTCAGATTATCAGAATTCTTGGCCTGGATTAGGCTCCATAGCAGGGCAGTTTAATTTGGGGGGGGGGGGGGGGGGGGGGGCTCGAGGGGAAAGAGGAGCAGCTGGAAATGAAGATGATGATGTGCTGTAATATAGTTCTAGCAGCTGCATCCACAACCGGCTGCTGGAGATGATCAACAAAGAAAACAAAAGCAAGGCCGCCTTTTAAGAAAATCTCCCAAATCCACTTCAAAACATTCTTATCTTCTAAAGGCAAAGAGAGAGAGAGAGAGAGAGAGAGAGAGAGACAGACATCTTTGCCTCCTCTCCTGTTCCTTCTCCTCGTTTCTCAGGTTTATGTGCCGTGCAGGTTTATGCAGCAGGCTGTTCTCTAACCAGGTCAGAATAGCAGGGATAGACCCGCCGTGTCCATTGACAGCCCACTACACCCATCAATCAGCCCGCTGAGGCGCTCACCCGGGACGGGACGGGAGGCCGAGGAGAGAGGGGAGAGAGAGGAGGGAGAGGAGGGAGAGAGGAGAGAGAGAGAGAGGGGAGAGAGGAGAGAGAGGGGAGAGAGGAGAGAGAGGAGGGAGAGGGGAGAGGAGGGAGAGGAGAGAGAGGAGGGGGGAGAGAGGAGAGAGAGGAGAGAGAGGAGGGAGAGAGGAGAGAGGAGGGAGAGAGAGAGAGGAGGGGGGAGAGAGGAGAGAGAGGAGAGAGAGGAGGGAGAGAGGAGAGAGGAGGGAGAGAGAGAGAGGGGGGAGAGAGGAGAGAGGGGAGAGAGGAGAGAGAGGAGGGAGAGGAGGGAGAGAGGAGAGAGAGGAGGGAGAGGGGAGAGAGAGGAGGGAGAGGGGAGAGGAGGGAGAGGAGAGAGGAGAGAGAGGAGAGAGGAGAGAGAGGAGAGAGGAGGAGGCAGATTTAGGAGGCCGGCGTTTGGAAGATTCATTGCTGCTGACAAGAGTCCTCCATCAGACTCAGAAAAATAAATCTGCTGAGATCAATTCCTCTGCTTCATTTTCTCTGCAGAGGTAATGTGAGGTCTCCATATAATTATCAGGTTCTACTACGTTTAGAAAGGGTCTTATATGTCATCAGTAGTTACTCATTGTTAAACTAAACGTGTGTTTTAAACTGCAGTTCCTCTGATGACCACTATGCTGGATCCACATTTATTATCTGTTTTTTTGCGTCGTAGTTCTTCGACACTCTTGGAACTCGACCTGACCTGAATCCAACATGTGTTGTAGCCTCCAACCACAGACTGGATATAAGAACTGGACGTAGTAGTAGATGTTATGAAGCCTCGAGTTCAGCACTTTAGTCGTCGCCATCTTGAATCTTTGCAACCAGTGAACAGGAAGTGACCATATCTGGACTGAGGAGGAGTGACGTAGAGACGCCGTATACGTTTCTGGTAGAGACCTGTCAATCACCGTGTAGCCCCGCCCTAAAGCATCCCCTGCTTTATGGTCTGTTTGACTCTAAATGGACCATAATGTACTAAATGAACATCATGCTGTATTGAAGAAGACTTGAAACTAGAGATTGAGACCATAAACTCATGTTTTGTCACGGGGCATGATGAGGACTCAAACGCAGACAGTCAGGTGTAGTGGAAAAATAAGGTTTTTAATCAACCAAAAACAAAACAGGGAATCCAGGGACAAGACAAAAGAAGAGGGGGAAAATCCGGCAGGAAAAGGCAGAACAGGCAGACTGGAAAACCGGGAACAGGACGAGCAAAAACAGGCGGGTTGGACGGAAAACAAACACAATGATCTGGCAGTGAGTGAGTGAAAGACAGGGGTTTAAATAGTGACTAGGCAGAGTGAACAGGTGAGAGTAATGAGCTGATGAGGTGAGTGTGACTGGCAGGTGCACTGAATGAACTGATTAGGTGAGTGAGGAGCTACAGAAAGAAACAGACACAGAACACACAGGGCAAAGCCTGATCGTGACATGTTTACAATGTTTACTGAGGTAATAAATCAAGAGAGAAGTAGAGTCATTTTCTCATAGACTTCTATACAACCAGAGGAGTCGCTTTAAAACAGAAGATCAAAACAGTTCTGAGGTTTGAAATCAGAGAATCAAAGTTGAGTTCATGAATAGTATCTATTTGTCTTGAACGCATGAAGAACATGTGGAAAGCTTCCTTCATTTATTCACGGAAACAGACGGGGATCCTCCTGTAGTTTGTTTTTCGTGGGTTTGACGCCGACTGAGTTCTTCATCAGCTCATGAACTCACTGAGCGACTCATTAATGAGCAAACAGACATGACTAACTAACCGACAACACGGGAAACAACGTGACCGATGAGACGATCAAACCAATCAAAGGATTAGTCAACCAACTACAAAGTGAATGTCCCAACTAACCAACTGGAGACAAAACCATCAACGCGAATCAATCAGGAAAACTAATCAAGCGAGAGAGTTGCGGTCCTCATCATTGGATCGTTTCTGATTCGTCGGAGCTTTCACTTCCACCTCTTTGCAGCCGTGTGGTTGCAGCTTGAGTTCCTGTCTTCAGACCGTGATGTCAGCTTTCAGACAGAAAACATCAGTACCATCTGCAGGGACATCAGCTGACAACTTCTTTCCCAACGGATCTCCGTCCTTCAGTCCAGAACAGACTCTTCAACCGTCTCTTCAACTTCCAGCTCAGATTTCACTTTATAAAGCTTCTTCTCTAAATATTCACATTCTGTGTGAAAGAACTTTCTACAGTCCAGTGGGGAACATTGCTCTTTTTTCTTCTTCTTTAGTTACTTTACATATTAAGGTTTTACATACAAAACATGTATGATGAGTTTATAAGATATGACGCTCTGTTATAGAGACACAAAGGTCAAATTCTACTCAAAATGAAACACATGAGCATAAAATATGAAACAATAATCTTAGTATTAGATTAGTTTAACATTTTCCAACATTATGATTACTTTTACTTTTGATACTTTGAGAACCATTTGCTGATAATAAGTCCATACTTTCTCTTTAAATGCAGGACTTTCATATTTAGGTAGTGGTTTTAGATTTCAGTGATGCTAGTTTGGAGGAATTCTTCCACCGCTGATACCGAGCTCTCACGTTAATCAAGAATTAAACTTATTCACACTCTATATTTAAACTAGTGGCAGATGGCCACAGTGTTAGCAGGCTGTTCTCATACAGCGTTCGTAGCTACGAAAATTAATGCGCTATAAATTAATTCATATTTAATCCACGTAATCATGAATAAATACCAGAAAAACCCACAAAGGGCGGGTCAAACAGAAACTGATCTTTCAGCCAGCAGACAACAAGAAGTCAACGTTGATTTATTTGTCATGTAACTTCTGTACTTCAGTAACAACACTGTTGTAGTTATTTTAACCCAACGATCTTTTCCTAAACCTAACTACGTTTAGTTGTCTCAACCTAACTAAGTAGTTTAGTTGCCTAAACCTAACTAAGTAGTGTCGTTGTCTCAACCTAACTAAATAGTTTAGTTGTCTCAACCTAACTAAGTAGTTTAGTTGTTTCAACCTAACTAAGTAGTTTTGTTGTCTCAACCTAACTAAATAGTTTAGTTGTCTCAACCTAACTAAGTAGTTTAGTTGTTTCAACCTAACTAAGTAGTTTTGTTGTCTCAACCTAACTAAATAGTTTAGTTGTCTCAACCTAACTAAGTAGTTTAGTTGTTTCAACCTAACTACATAGTTTTGTTGTCTCAACCTGACTACGTAGTTTTGTTGTCTCAACCGGACTAAGTAGTTTAGTTGTTTCAACCTAACTAAGTAGTTTAGTTGTCTCAACCAAACTAAGTAGTTTAGTTGTTTCAACCTAAGTAGTTTAGTTGTCTAAACCTAACTAAGCAGTTTAGTTGTCTCAACCTAACTAAGTAGTTTTGTTGTCTCAACCTAACTAAGTAGTTTAGTTGTTTCAACCTAAGTAGTTTAGTTGTCTAAACCTAACTAAGCAGTTTAGTTGTCTCAACCTAAGTAGTTTTGTTGTCTAAACCTAACTAAGTTGCTTCCTGTGAAGAAGTTTATTTTAAAAAGACTATACAGGTAACGAGCAGAAATAGACACGTTACTGGTAGAAAATGAGTAACTTCGTTGTAAAATATCATGCAAACCGCTGTGTGACGATACGTTGATGTTTGTATATGAACCGGCGTAGAAATATACAGATATATAGTAGAATATAAAGATATGTAAAACCCTCTGCATGCATCGGTGCATCATGCTCGTGCACATGTGGAAAAAAAGGGTCCCTCCCACTCATAAATCTGTTTCCTCTCTATTTCATCTCTATGAATGCAACTCTTCCACCCGCAGCCTGACAGACAGCTCATTAACCAGATCACTGACCAACACAGCAACAGACCGTCTGCTCAGCTGACCCAATGAGATCTGGCATCCTGCGTTGTCTCTGCATTAGTGGGAGCCATGTTGGATCCACCTATTTACTGTGGGAGTTAGCAGAGTCTCTGTTTCAAAGCAGCTTCACCGCGACACTGTATAAATCTGCTTTAAATGCAGCAGAGATGACTCACAGTGTGTGTGTGTGTGTGTGGTGGGGGGGGGGGGGTTGACAGGTGGAGGCAGAGGGAGATGAATGGCTCCTGGTGCCACAGAGAATTGTTTAATAAACATTTTTATTAGCTTCTTTTTTACGCAGCATCAGTCAGCAGCGAAATCCCATCAGGCATTGCAGCCTGGATGTCACCGAGCAAAACGCCGGCCTGACCAAAGGCCGAGGAACACACACACACACACACTTTAAAGACACAATAGTTGTGAGGGAAGCAGGAGGCTGTATTATGAGGAGATAACTGTCCGAACTGCACACCGAAATAAAAGACTTTAAATGTAGGAGTCCTCATTGCGTCACAAAAATGGCGTTTGTTTAGATACAGACCTTTTAAAAAGATGAAATTAAGACAATGAAGTGAAAAGAGTATAAACGATGAGAAGCAGCAGTAAGGTAACAAGAATAAATGTGTCAGCAACATGTCACGGTTCTCTGTCTCTGTGCTGGAGTGGGAGTGTTGTTGTCGCTGAGTTTCAGGCCGCCTGCCAGTCAACCACTTAGCACCTCGGTCTGTTGGACAAATGACAAACATTCACCTCCTCTGTATTTCTCTGCCTCGCTGCTTTTGCAGTGGATCGATTACTGAACAGACCAACCAGGTCCTACCAAGGGCCAAAGTATCAGGGGTCCCTGGCCTTCAGCTACATGGTGTTAATCAAAGAGACACCAAACCAGAAAGTCCTCACAATGACCACAAAGAGACAGGAAATGACTACAAATAGACCAAAACAATTACAAAGAGACACAACACCACAAAGATACACGTACCAACCAGGAACAGACTCAAAATTACCACAGAGAGACATAAAATGTAGTGTCTGTGCCTCACGTCTCTCTGTGAGAGTGTGTTTAAAGAGCTGCCGGTCAAGAGGACAGAATTACTCCAGTTTCTCAGGGAAGAAAATAAAGAAATGTCGCTATAGACACCGTCAACTGGGACCAGATCAATGGATAGTGTAATGAAGTGGCATGTTAACAACATGCTAGCTGGAACCGTGTTTGGGTTTTAAAGGGCTGACTCGTCCTTAAATGGCCAACGTACAGATGATGAACTCATTTCCACTCATGTCTCCCCTCAAGACATGTTTTCTCCCACCACATGTCACAATAGTCCCGTCTCACACAAACAACACAATGCAACACAACTCGCTGCTTTGTTCTATTGTTCTTTTGCTTCAGCAGCAAATTCCTCAAAGCAAGCTCCAGGTATTTCCAGGAATCAGCTCTGACATTTTGGCCAAAATCAATCACGATTATTATCATTATTCACTCCCGAGAAGCACTAAAGCTCTGGAATGAGTACTTGGCAGTGCCGTTACCGAAGAACAGAAGTTACGTGAGAAAAACATTAAACTTGACTTCTCGTTTGACACGAGGAACAAACATCTGTCTGCTGGAGGAAGGTCGTTCGTTGGACTCATCTACCTGTGTGTGTCTTTATACTTCCTCAATCGAGTTCATGTGAATAACAGACCAAAACGTTTAGTGTGATATCTACGAATGCTGGAAGAGTCCACGGGATGATCGATCTACTGTTATGATGTCGGTCCACCAGACGAACATCTGTTTGCATCTGGCAGAATAAGAATAAAGCATCACATCTGCAGAGAGAGGTGCATCGACTCACTGCAGCGTCACTGAGCTGCTGGAGGGTCTCTGAGCTTGTTGTTCTGTGGTGCAGCAGTAAAGAAGCAGAGAGTCGCTGGATTTATGTTTGTCTGACGGAAAGTTCTGCTCCGACCCGTCGGTGACGCTTTAAAAAGAGACAAAGCCCTGAAGAGCAGGACTTTACTGTAGCACGGGTCTGTTAGGGGACGTAATGAGAGCGCGTAACGTTTAAGTACGTTAAAGAGAGGAACACACCGCGGCCCGTCTGACAGATTTACTGTCCTGCACCTAAACGGCTCACGGCCTGCCCCCCCCCCCGTCCAATCACTCTCCTCTCAAGAAACACAAATAATAATGATTCATTGTCTGCATGAACTTTAGCAGCATGCTTGTTTTTTGAACTGATAACCGACGGCTCGTAAACCGGAACCTTCAATTAAAGGTCGACGCCGTAAAATGTAAATTTTCTAAACTGTTCCATCGACTCAATTACAGTTAATAAGTCATTTCTTCTTCATAAATCTGGGCCTCGCTGTCGAGTTTGACTTAACGTCCGGTGGCAGTTACAGACTTTACAAACTTCCAGAGCTTTGTTAGTACGAGCTGCGTGAACGGACTCAGAAGAAGACGACCTGCTGACATTCAAACAAAAACAGGTTAGAACAAGTTGTTAAAGTATTATGTCTGTTTGCTCCTCGTCTCTCGTGGGCGGCCGGCCCAGCGCTACTCATATCGCTGACGGCGCTTCAAATCAGCTGCTGGATCTTATTGGGTTCATGTCACAGAGGTGCTGATGCTTTTGAGTGTATAGAAGCTTCTTCTGGAACTCCTCAAACACCAACTTTTTAACTCTTTCTTAACTGTTTTTTAACTTCATGTTTTGAAATATCACATATATATTAGATATAATTCCAGTTATTGTCAAACATATTTTAAAGCCAACATATTTGGCTCTTTTTCCCCCTGTAAGTTGTTTCCATTATTTCGTCCCAGTGTATTGGTTGGTGGAGCTCCGGGTGTCGCGGTGAAGACGTTCCCCCCCGATCGTCTCAGGAACAGAACATTAATCCAGACTAACGGTGATCAACGGACCCGGCTTCAGTGTGCACATGACAAACAGCAGGCGACGCTCTAACCGTGTTAAATTGAAGCAATTTCACTCTAATGTGGTCTCCAGATATCTGCTGAATACATTTATTAAAATGATATTAAGACGTATTACCTCCTCGGTAATCACGCTCTCCGCTCAGGGCACGGACTCCAGAGCGGTTTATTCACACTCGTGAAATGATAAAGAATCTCAGTCATGAAGTCACGAAGAGAGAAATCAAACCCGAGAGGGTTCTGAGGACGTGGAACCCAAACCAACATCTCACTGAGGTTTGTTTTTGTGTTTATTAATGCTGGAAGATGCTATGCTGACAATTCATCTGCTCATTGGCTTTAATGAGTTCATGATGACATCGATGTTTCTTTATTTATTTAAAAGATGAATTGATGAGGAAACGTTGTTTTCAGCTCTGCTGTTAGCAAACATTCAAACATTCAAACAAACATTCACCTCATTTGATTTAAAGTCGCTGGTAAAAAAATCGGATTGATTGATCATCGCTCATAATAATAATAATAATGTTGTTTTGGCACAAAACATCCGCCTCCACGCATTCTCAAACCACAGTTTTTGTGGACCGATCCCCACTCTGATCATCACCTCGCATATATCAGTGAGTGAGTGAGTGAGTGAGTGCATCTGTCCGTCTGTCCGCGGCTAATCTCTCACACTACTGGACCGATCGGCCTGATTCTTTTTTTGTACTGTTTGCTCACGGACCTCGTGTGGGTGCAGATATTCACACTTTCTGACAACGTATACTCTTCTGTTTTTTATACCGCAAGAGATCGACATCTGCTTCAGTTTGGACTCTTGTTTCTGGGAGGGATTAGAAACTGTTCCCGTCCAGATTTGCACGCCAGTTGGATTTATTTAGGTGCACACAGGGATGCACATGATCGAGGCTCAACGGAGCAGTTGTTAGCGTTTCAGGTTGAGACGAGAATCTGTGGGTTTACAGACCGGTCTCTGCCTGTTGCAAAATGCAGATGAAATATTCAGCGCCTTCTTATTCATCAACAAGCTTCAGCCCCGTGAGACGGGCAGCTGTCTGTCTGCACCGGGAAACAGCTGCATGGTTCCAGATGAGAGGATATCTGTTGTTTAACACAAGTTTGCAAGTTCTAGATGGGATTTTAGCCAGATTGAGGTTTATATTGATCCAATCAAACATTACAGACACACCAGGTGCTCTCCACTGAGTGAACTTGTAGTTGCTTTTGTGTTCAGTCAGCAGTTCTGTTGTGAGTGGTGAACAAAATGACATAATATAATTACTTTTTTGTGCTTTAAGCTGCACTGTGGCTGCTTCCTGAAGACGAACTCTTTGGCCTGAAGACAATACATGTACATACATACATTATATATGGTACATGTAGTATCAATGGCTGAATGATGAAGGCTGTGGGAGAAGCTCTTAAAACGTATAACATATAATACTTATAGTGTAGTAGAGTAGAAGGTGTGACCATGTTATGAAATCAAGCGTTTAAAGAACGATTCAGGAATCTCAGACGGTTTGAAACCATTGCTATTAAAACTCCGTCTGCTCCGTCATCGCTCATCAAACCGCTCTGCTGTGGCTCACACGAGACCCAGACAGGAAGTAGAACGTTATAGAAGACGTAATGCTCCTCCTGGTGGAGAGAGGAGTTTAGATGGTAAAAACATACATACGGTATATTGTTTAAATTATTGCTACACTGGTTCTGTACGAAAGAATCAGAGGATTTCTTATTTTACTCAATTCAGAGTTTGTTTAAGAGGTTTCTTTCAGTTTCTCTTCAGATGATTTATCAGTCAAGTATTTTGAACTCTGTGGATGTTTTCAATATGAAATACATATTTCTGATACTGCCGCTCTCCCACCAGAGATATCAATGCTTCGTGCAGCTTGTCGATCTTCTCCGGCTTCACGCTGAGGTAGCGTGACCTTCTGGATGAAGATTGATCGAATGCCCGCCAAGTTTTCAGTGCGTAAGACCTTGAACTAATAAACTAATAATATCGCTTCTGACTTTCCAACATTGAGCAAAAATAAATCGATAGTTGGGACCGCACTAAGCCCCCCCCTCCCCCCCCCCCTCCTGGCAGGGTCTACTGGAGCTGCTGTCTTCTGCTAAGAAGGAGATATTGGATCGTGTGAGCATGTGTTCAGCATCATATCTGTTTCTATATCTTCTTCTTATTTCCTGAGCTGAGAGCATAAGTTGGGTAATGCTGTGTAAGCTCTGAATATCTGTCCTGCTTTCCTCTCTCGTCCCCGTTCACACAACACGACAACAGTGTGCATGGAGACTAAAGCTCACCTTCATGTTCACACTACAGCACACGCACTGCTGGATAGTTTCAGATCTGAGCAAACGTTTTAAAGGAGTGTATTCAGAAGTCATTTGAAGTTCCAGTCTGTTCACGTCTCTCCTGCTTTGATGGACGCTGTGTGTAATTATATTTCTCAATCTAAACTTGCGTCTTGTTTTTTTCATATCTAAACTTTGCAGAAACAAACCAAGCTTGAAGAGATGCGCCGAGTAAAAAGGACGCGGACGTGACGTTTCCTCAGAGCAGCAAACAGAGCGAGACATGAAGCAGCTGATATGAAAACACTCGACCCGGCTCACTGGAGAGAAGAACACACACAGAGCTGCAGCTCTGCTCTGCTTGCTGTGGTGGGTTATCTTATCCGTCTCTCTTTATATATATCTATATATATATATATATATATATATATATTATATATATGTACTGCTGGATGAAGAAGGAAAACACGCTGAAGTTGTGTGAGAATCTGCTGCAACAAGACGGAAAGAAAACTGAATCATTGGACGAAGAGAGATGGAGAATGGTGTCGTTAGATCTTCAGCTGGTGTTGAAGAGAATGTAGAGTTTGTTATCTACAACAGTCACACTCTGTACGGTGGCCTGTTAGGACAAGTCAGACTCAGCTCTCATGTTACTCCTCTTACTCGGGTCTTTGTAGCGCTGAGCAATAAATACGTATTTTCAGAGCTTTGGAAACATTCAAATGAAGGAGCTCAGAGAGTATTCTGTTTGGTCTGCTGCCAGTTTACAGCCATGATAAAACATTCAGCTACACATTCAGAGTCTACAAATCAATATGCAGTCATAGTTGTATAATTTTCACCACGCTAACCCACCACACAGACTGAACTGTTACCTGCTGATAAGCTTTAATGCAGACGCGGCTCAGCCACCGATATCACCTGCAATCCTCCGTCAAGATCAACTCAGGCTCAGCTGCCTTCAGCACACACGTGCACTCTTTAAAAAGAGTTGTGTTTGGTTATCAAACAGACAAACATGTTGCTGTCACTACTTTCTTCAGATCCATTTACACTTGGTACCAACATGTGACCTGTAAGAGGATCTTAAATGACAGAATACACAGATTCACTAAGTTCTGATGCTAATTCTCTTTAGCATCGATCAAACCCTTCAGGTTCAGTTAACACACATTTAATGCTTCAGACGGGCCAGACTGCACCTACCGCGTTGTTAATTGAAACACTTGGTTTGGGTTTAGATAAGTACTTTATTACTGTGGCGTTAGTTAAGTATGTAAGTTACTGTAAATCAGTATTTCACCATCTTTTTGAGCAAATATTGACACGTGTTGCTGGACCTTTGTAGGAAAACGCACGAAAAATGATGAGGAACTTTCTATAGGATATCATACGAAGCGTTGTATGAAGATACGCCGAGTCATTCAGAACTCCGTTGCTCTTTAAACTACGTCACCTGACTTACTCCTTTGCTCCCGTCACAACTACAACCACAAGCGGTCGGCTTCATGTTCGTGTGTTGGTACTCTGCTCTCTGCAGCCGGTGTCTGAACTCAACAACTAAAGATTGATTGTGAGCTAAACTCTACAAAGAAAGAACCTGCGTGCTGCCGTGCATCATAACAGACTCCAGCACAATGTGAACAGAAGAACGGTGCTCGGTGTTTCCACACAGTCACAGTTTTATAACTCCACGGTGAGAGAGAAGGCTTGAGGGTCTGTAATGAAGGATTGTGGGGCTTTTACAGCAGCAGCGAGGCCTCCTGAGAGAAACCAAACCACTGAGCTCCAGCTTCCACTACAGAGGAGACGAGCTGCTCGCGGCCTGTTCTACAACCATTGCTGCTGTGGAATTAATGGACAGTAGCCAGAGTGATTTGTCTTCCATTGATTGGTTATTCTGTATTCTGCTCGGCTTTTTAGCTTCACGTTCGTTCCTCTTTGCACAAGTAAACCGAAGCAAAAGACCCTCTGTGTGCTGTTATGTAAGATTCTGCTGTTTTCAGCAGCGCAGCCACAACAAGGAGCTCTGAGACCACGAGCTCCTCCAGCTGCAGTCCTCTGGGAGGGTTATCATGTCATCATGCAAATGTGCTAAAAATAAACACTGTTTGCTGGGGAGGTATGTTAATACACACAAATGGGGAAGATAGAGTCTGATTAATCTAAAAAAAGAAATCGAATACCTTTGAACATGTAGCAGCCGGTTAGCTTAGCTTAGCACAAAGACTGGAAACTGATGGAAACGTGTAGCGCTTAAGTCTGAAGGTAACAAAATCAACTTTAACAGCGTTTTGTTTAACTTTAACAACCTGACTGCTTGTGTTTGTTTGGGACGTTGTGTCCATGTTTCTAGATGTTGTTGAGAAGAATCTTATTACCAGGAACGATCGAGAAAACTACAACAATAAGCCCCAACAGAGTCGTCCTTGCCCCGTCAGCAGATCTAGTAACACTTTCATGTTGAAACATATAGAAACATGCTCGTGGATGTGTGTGTGCGGACCACGTATTTCTGAATTGCTCTGAATTGTCTCAGAGCAGCCTTCAAACTGGACTGAGCAGCATATAGATTTTTGTCACGGGGGGAAAACACTTTCCCCACTGCTCCGTCTTCTCGCCGCCGGCTACTGTCAATGCCACACACTCTGCAAAGCATAATTCTGTATAGAATAAATATCAGACATCAGTGAAGAGAGGCTCACAGTGAGGGCGAGGAGAGACGGCAGCCAAGGTCAGGCAGACGGCTCAGAGAGACGCCGTTCTCTTTCCATCCCTGCATATTTATTTTACAGTCAATGGGGAGAAAATGTTGCCTTAAATTAAAAGTTTAATACTTGTGCTGCGAATATAAGGGAGAGACACAATGCTGTAGTGTGAGCTCTGACTTTATCCAACTTTGCAACCTTGTACAGAACTGCTTTCTGTGGTTTATTTGACTGGTACAAAAGAGATTCTGCAGCTTGTTGGGAATAAGTTTCACAGAGAGATGGCTGGCTAGTTAGCTAGCTAGCTAACGTTAGCTTGTCCTTCTCCAGAGCAGCGGGGAGTGAGGCGGAGGGATCGTTAGACCCGGCGGCCACCAGCCTGTTACCAGTGTAGCATTAAAGCACGGGAAGCTAACTAGCTAGCTGCCCAATAGCTGGCTAACTAGCTTGCTAATTCCACCGTGCTTTAATGCTACACTGGTAACAGAAAATGAGCCGATGTCACTCATCCGTTGATGTGTTTTCTTACGCTGTGATAAGAAGCATTAAGTTGTTATTTAGTTAGTGTTCGTGTTTATTTACTCTGATCTCTACGCTTCATAAAGTTACTACTTCACTGCTCGTTACTTGCCTATCATCAGTTTATTTCATATTAAAGCTAGCCCGATACAACGGTCACAATGGCAGCGGTACGACAAAAAAATGGCCGCCACTTTAACCATCCTGCTACGTTGATTTGAATGTTCTACTGTTATTCTGTTTCTATGAGCAGGACACGCCCATTAGCACACTATTAGCCTTTTTTTAGCTCAACCGGTTCAGTCAAACAAAGCCCCAAAATAAAGGGGCAGTAAACGTCATGGTGGGCTTCACTGTCGCCACTTTTTACATCCACTAGTATTCAGTATATATTTGCATTGTTGCTGCATTGATTTGTAAAGCTGCAATGTGCTTAAACACAAACGAAAAGGACTATCTACCGCACTAGAAAAGTAGAACTCATTTATATCATCAGCTCCATCGACCAAAACTTTGCACTTCTCTTCATAAGACTAGTTAACGTTATGAATATGACTCGGTTTGTGATATCAAAGATAATATAATAATGTTAAACAGCAGCAGACACACTGACATTTAAAAGGATGTGTAGTTTAAGAAGAGACATCGTTGAAATAGACTTTTTTTTAATGATTATATATTTTAGATTTTAGACAAATCACTGAGCAGCACTTTGTGACCAGAGCAGGAAGTGAGGGAGGGTGATGTGAGTGGAAGTGAGGAGCAGTCTGATTGAAGAGGAACACAGCTGTGAAATTGGACGTCTGAACATTTTTTCCACTTTGCGGAGATGAGCCTTTAGAGAAGATGAACAGAAAACGATTCGACTTCTTCATTCAAATGACACACGAAGACGAAGACGACGACATGCTGCTCTTTAAAAGTGGAGGAAATAAAAAGAGAGAGAGAGAGAGAGAGAGTTTAAATATGTAAATCAGACACATGAGGAACAGAAATACAAAGAAGAGCTGGAGCCCACACACACACACACACACACACACACACAGCAGGAGACCCATTGTGCGTCATCCTCTCTCATCACATCACAGCATCAGAGCAGCCAATCAGAGAGAGACAAAGAGTCTCCCATTGCTCTTCATGGTACAGCGTCTCTTTTGAGAGAAAGAGAAAGTGAGATGTGAGAGAAGAAGAAGACGGACACAGAGAGTAGAGGCAGGTTTTTGAATTAAATGTGCAAGAACAATATTTAGTTTCTGCCTCAAAACAAGAGAATTAGTTATTATACTTTCCCACTACGTCTTTATTTAACTAGAACCTAAAAACAAATCTCTCTTTTAACTGTAGTGATCGTCTCCTCTTCAACAGGGTCCTAACAAGACTTTACACACAGATGAGTGAAGTGACTAAAACACAAGAATAAAGCAGCCATGTGGAGACAAGACGAAGCTGTAGATCCTCCTGCTCCGCTTAACAAGTCAAAATGAGTCTAAAATGTGGTGAAGAGACCAGAACGACTTTATTTTGGCGGCCTGTCACGAGAGGTTAAAGGCAGCCCCAAACCGTCCTCGGGGTGCAAACAGCAACAATTAACCGGCCGAGTGAGCTCGGACGAACCGACTGATCTCACCGAGAAAACAGAAACATTTTCTTTGTTTTCGTGGTCGTGTTGCTCCACATGTCCGTCCTCTGTGGCAGCAAAGAAGTCAAAGTGGTGCTGCATCAGTCTGAAGAGGGGTCATGCCTCTGATTTCTACATCAAAGCTGCTGCAACAACAACGTGTGTGTGTGTGTGTGTGTGTGTGTGTGTGCGTGTGTGTGCACGTGCACATTAGTGTGCACCAGAACCCCCCGAGTGGAGTCTTTTAAGGTGTCTGCCTGTGGTTGGTGCCACTGCCACTGAATAAATAAGAAGAGAAGAAGAGAGAAATGAAGCATGAACTATTCCTGTTCGTTTACGTCACCTCGTTCCTCTGAATCTGCGTCACGCCGACGGGGAACTTCGTCAACTCACTCAGGAGACGATCCGTTTGTTCTCCGCTACCGTTTGAGAACCTTGATTACCTTCAAATGTCCGACTGATGATACTTCAATATCAACAATTCTATAGGTTTTACCTTGATGATGTATCGACCTACGAAACCCGAGCTCTTATTTTACACGGTACAGCCAAAACACCCAGGAAATGGACAAAAGCTAATAAATCTCATCACGAGGTCCATTTAGCTGTTCTGGAGCTTTCAATCGTATCACACTGTCCTCCTCGACCAAGGAACATTGACTTTGAATCTGGTCCGCAAGGATGTAAAGTCCTTAAAATGAAAGTGCTCGATAACATGTGAAACATCAACGTTTCCATGACATCTGCATGTGTCGAGGAGGAGGAGGGCCAGTACGTGGACCTTGACATAAGATAATTTTTGCAGAATCAGTTGGTGATATTGGTAAAAACGTTGCTTTAAAAGCAATATTCTAACTACATGTAGAAGCTATTTCCAGCTGAACAACTTCAATTCAATGAACAGAATCAATGAGTAAACTTCTTGTTTCAGACGCCTCGCTCAACGGATCGGGAACTTTAGCGACCGGCGAAGGTTTCAGCTGGAGGATGACTCCAGGGTCGGAGCCTTTCAAGCCTTCAGAGAACGCTCTTGCTTTCATGTCCTCACCTTTATCTCGTCAAGTCGGAGGAATTCAAAGTGAATCTGGCTGCTGCAGCCCTGAAAATGTCTGTCGTGAGCTTTTTTTTTTCTTAAAGGAGGTGAAGAGGGAACCTTGGACTTTTGATGAAAACTGTGTGACACGGCGGCATAAAAATACAGTTTCTTTTTTAAATGTGCTGAATCTCTCAAGGTCTCAAAGCCACACTTATTCAATAAACCCCGAGAATGACTCTGTGTCGTATCGTTAGAGATGGTAACTGGTCAGTTTGGATGTTTGAGAAAAAGACTCAATAAAGTCTCTCAGCTCATCTTTTCAAATCACAGCTAACAGTCAAAGACTATAGACCTCAGTCTCTCTGACGGAAAAACTTGATATGAAGCAAGATTTTATATGAAGTTACAGACAAGAAAGGGACGCCGATGTACAATGAGCCGACTCTCCAGAGAGATTGAAAACAAGGGCGAGCAGAATAAATCTGAGATTGTATCAGTGCTGAAAGAGTTTCCACTCTTTGGAGTAATAACCGGATTCGGTGGTCCTGCCAAAAAATGAGAGCAGACGTCGTGGCCTTCTGGACCCTGTTAGCTAGACGCCTGATATTACTTCTTCTCCTCCATCCTATTAGGCTCTTAGATCAGAGATGTTCTTCGTTGAAACAATAACAATAAGACAGTAACGTTAAGACTGTGACGTCACTCACTGGTTTATGAACTGACTTTTTAAAGCCTCGAGTTCGCCGATTTCGCCGACGCCATCTTGGATTACGGCCGTGGTCATGTTGTTTTTTTGCAATCAGTGAACAGGAAGTGACCATATCTGGACTGAGGAGGAGTGACGTAGAGACGCTGTATACGTCTCTGGTAGAGACCTGTCAATCACCGTGTAGCCCCGCCCTAAAGCATCCCCTGCTTTATGGTCTGTTTGACTCTAAATGGACCATAATGTACTAAATGAACATCATGCTGTATTGAAGAAGACTTGAAACTAGAGATTGAGACCATAAACTCATGTTTACAATGTTTACTGAGGTAATAAATCAAGAGAGAAGTAGAGTCATTTTCTCATAGACTTCTATACAATCCATGAGAAGCAGCCACAGAGCAGAAGTAGATCTCTGTCAAAGCCTGACACGTCTTAGTCTGCTACTCCCTGAACCTCACACACAGAGCAGCATCAACTGGAGATTGTTCTCTGAAAGCTCACGAGCTCCGGGTTCACACGTTTAACGATTAAAGTGTCCAACACGGAGGCTCTGTAGTCCAACACCAAGACAGCAAACTTTATTACTCTTATTACAAAGGATCCTTCTGTTCCCACCTTTCACAATAAAAGCCCGAGACAAATACACTGTAACTTATTATTATCGCTAGAAGGAAACTCAATAAAATATCCAACAGGCACAGACAGATAAATATTCAAAAAGTGCTCCAACTTTAGCAAACTTGCATCGCTGCTGGTATGAAAAAAGTTTTAAAGCAAAATATTCGCAGGCAAGTATTTCTGATTTTTGTTATTTTGTAATCCTGGTGCCCTTGGTGTGCAAAGACCTTCACACAGAGACTAGACTCTGAATGGTTCGGAGGATAGGGCCCCTTTAACAGATCCATTCATGCATTTAAGGTCAACCGGTGAAAAGTTATGTCGGCTCCTGCAAACCTTGGTCAGGTGGTAAACCTGCACGAGCCGGAGGACGTCTGATTGAGTCGTACGCGTATGAAAGAGGTGCGCGTTTAACGGGCTTCCTGAACGCACCACTGAGATATTTGGCATCATCTGGTATCAAAGAGCTTTGTGTTATCGCCGTCCTTCCCGCGACGCCGCCATCAGCGGCCAATTAGAGAGAGAGAGAGAGAGAGAGAGAGAGAGAGAGAGAGAGAGAGAGAGACATCAGTGGACTACATATGGAGGCAGCAGGTGTCACAATATGACTCCACAGCACACAGGCCTGCTGGATGCTTTATTAATTAATGAGTACAACATGGACAGCATGACACATTAGAGAGACAGAAGCATGTGTTAATACTGGGTTTCATTTTAAAAGGAGGATATACCTTGAAAGATGACAAGTATGTTAGAGGTCTTTGAAGACTAGAATAAGAACTATATAGAGCATATAAAATGACTAAAATCTTCCTGTAACTTTCTGACCTTTTCTCTGAAAGTATGTGACAAAAACTCTTGAGTTCAGTTCCAAGAAATTTGTCTGCCAACCTCTGTGTTTTCATTGCTTCCAACGGAGACGCAACAAACTGTGAGCTAACGAGCCGAGAACCAATGAGCCGCCGCCTAACAACGTTTTGTCTGTGCCTGTAGCAGCCTTAAATATGTATGAAGGTTCACTAAGTGGCTTTCAGACTGGTTCAATCCTCCTGGAGAGTTTAGCCCAATGAGGGGTGAACTGTTTTGACGGGCCGAGTTCAATCGACGAGGAAGAGTCCGTTCCTTTCCTCCGCTAATTAAAAGCTAATTACGGAGGCCAAGAGGACGAGTGCCGAGCAGAGGAGACGAGCTCAAAACAGTCAGAAAGTAAAGAGCGAGTGTCTGGATGAATTATTTAAACGTGCACGACAGTTTAAAAGACACGCTCTGCAGGTTAACGTGAAGACACTTAGAGAAAGAGCTGCAGCTGTTGTTTGAGTAAATATAGACACAACGTTCTCCAGGAGAGCGTGATGAGCAGGTAGAGCTCAGAACCATTCAGATTCATGGTGCATCCAGGGCTCAATAAGAACAAATAGAGCACATATATACACATATATATATATACATATATATATATATATATACACACACATATATATATACACACATATATATATACATATATATATATATATATATATATATACACATATATATATATACATATATATATATATATATACACACACATATATATATACACACATATATATATACATATATATATATATATATATATACACACATATATATATACATATATATATATATATATACATATATATATATATATATACACACACATATATATATACACACATATATATATATATACACACACATATATATATACATATATATATATATATATATATACACACACATATATATATACATATATATATATATACATATATACATACATATATATATATATATATATATATATATATATGTGTGTGTGTGTGTGTGTGTGTGTGTGTGTGTGTATTCAGCAGTACGGGTGGTTCACAGATAGAAAAGACCAAGTTAAACTCCCCGTCCTCCGCAACACTTTGTTCTTTTCTGTCTTCCACCTCCTCACCCTGGATCGCTCCTCTGTGATTGATCTTTGCTGACTCCTCCTCGGGGGGAGTTTAGGAGGAGCAGCTCAGAACGAGCTAATCTCAAAAACCCCATGAATTCATTCCTCAAGTCGACGGGCGAAGTGTATGATGTAAATTTACAGTTCAGAGAATCAGCAGTAGAAGATGAACATCCTGACACGAGCCACTTTCAGCAGAGTTTTTAAGGAGATGCAGACGAGGGTAGAATGTTAAACAGGCTGGACTTTTTAATACATGAAGAGCTACTAAACCTCTGAGATCTGCAGGAGCGATAGAGACGACTTTGCAGCCAATTAAGTCTTTAAATGATAGATGAGGGTCGAGCCACCGCCGAGGGTTAGATTCCTGTCACAGTGCAGAGCGGCATTTACACTCTTCAAGTTGGTAAACGAAAGGAACAAAAGACGCTTTACATTTTACAGGTTCATCACATCCAACAAGTTTCCTGCAGCAAGGAGTTGAAGCTTTAAACTGCCCTGAAAGAGCTTCTCTCACAACTCAAAATGTAAAATGAAATGAAAGCAAAGTTAGAGCC
>NW_027466593.1:47500-100000 GCF_050575085.1 Anarhichas minor
GATCGATAATGTGTGATTACGAGAACACAGAAGACGTTCTTTTGTTATGTGCGGTTTAACAAACCAGATCTGCCCTCTGAGGACGATTACGTTTGAATGGAAAACCGATAGAAGCCGGATGGCGATGAGAAGACTTAACGCAGTAAAACCGACACAAACCCAATGTGGTCTGCTTGGAACCGGAGTCAGAAGTCACTTCAACTTACTTTTAGCCGTAAACACAAAAACAAACAGAAGTGAAAAGATACATTTCCTCCAAAAGAAGAGCCGTTACATTACCGTCTAAAGAGGGGAGCAGAGAGGTGCTGAGTCACATCATGAAACAAAGAGAACCCATCGTTCACTGACTAATGAGGCAGAACTCAACTCAGTGACTACAATCTTAATAATTATTATTAGCTGGTTATCGATATCCAGAATCACAATCAAAGCAGAGCCTAAGAAGAAGACGATATTTAACTCATGATCTCATGTCTAGAACTCGTGCAGCTCCACCTCCACAGATTCACCTTCAAAGGGAAAAACAAAAAAACAAAGCGAAGATGTTCCAGCAGTAAAGATGATTAGCATGCAGGGAACGAGGTCCGGCCCCAGAGAGAGCCCACTGAGTGTGGATGCGTTCAGCTGGACTCCACAGACACTAATTGGAGCGCTGTGATCACGCAGCGCAGCGTCTCTTTGCCTCACCAGACGGAGAAAACACGGTTTTTGTTCCACTTAAAAACACAATCATCTACGGGCTAACCCCAACTATACCTTTGAAGTGAGCACTTCAGTTTCATTTAACTGTTAAATAAAATGTAAAAATGCTGACTGATGCAGATAGTTAATTAAGTGTTTAGACACTTTGTGGCACTAATGGACACCTCATAGTCCCAGAATGCACTCTGTCAGTCACATGACACCATGAGACATAATACAGACTTAATATAAGACATAATAACCTTCGGTTATTACAGATAATATAAATGTTTTTTTCTCTTCTGACTGTTGGAGATGGGCGGGGCTCAAGTAGAAGAAACGTTTTAAAATCTTCAGCGTTAATTTCACTGACGTTTGGTTAATTTGGGAGATCAAATCCATCCATCAAGTTATTAAGAAGCAACAATTAACTGACAGCTTGGTTGGATTCAGGCATTGGATTATTTCAGGTTTTGAAATGTCTCTGTGACTTTTTCAAGAACAGCTTCATGTTCGGCATCACACGCTTTCTATTACTTCCACTCCCCTAAGACGACGGCTTGTCTTCGATCCTCTAAACCCAACAGTCCGCCCAGCTCTTCTCCCCCTTCCCCAGTCCATGTTATTACATTTTTGTCAGATGTAACTTTGTCATTTGTTCTCCTCCTGCAGTCACAACCGCACCGCGGTGTTTCCTGTGGGAGTCCCTGCCGGTCTGAGCCGGATCGGAGGTTTACTCTCAGCTCTCATCACTCCTTCTGTGACACTTGTTCATGTCAGAGCCGGAGGGCGGCTTCACATCAGAGCACAGCAGCCGGTAAATCTGTCCAGAGACAGAGACACTGTCACCTCACGCTGCTCTCTTTTAATTAAAGAAAGACAAAAAACACAACAAGATCCACTAAAACACAGCGAAGCTGAGAGGCAGCTCCATGTCTTTGCTTTGTATTTATGACTCCGTTGTGTGGATAACAGGGGAACACGAACTGAACAGGTACTTTAAACCAACCAGAGTCTGATAGAAGAAAATGTTTCAGTGATCAATGATATATAATATTCATTCTGTGCCTTCAACAATCCGCCAACTGCAGCGGTAACCACCAACAATGACCGAGACGGTGCAACATTCTAAAGAGAGACAAACAAAGAACACAAAGCACGATGATAAAAACATGAAAGGTGCATCATCTCTACTCAGAGGCTCAGGTGTTATGTTTGAGAGAGGCAGCTCACGCACTGAAGACTAAATGTGTATAACCGGTAGCTGCTCATCACAATAGAAGGTGAAGAACAGTTTTATGTTGCCGAGCAATATTAATGCACATGGTAACTAGTATGTGGCTTGTTTTACTGCACCTCACAGACAAGAAGCAGGGAGGAGGGTCTGAATGTTTACTACAAAGAACATTAGAAGACAAACTGCAGCTACTCGTTATTTTCATTAAGGGCTGGTATAAAGATCTAGAACGATAAATCCCATCATGCAACCAACATGCATACAGTCTGTTTTCATAATAAACCTCCTGCATAGGTTACTTAGTTTTTAGGTTTACTTATGTTACAAAAATACTTTAGTACATAAGTATACATACGTAACAAAAGCAATGTAAAGTAAATCCACGTTGACTTGATTTCAAGCGGGACACGAACGACGGTCTCCTGGGTGAAAGTCCTGTAGTCGGAGCGGAGGACCTATTGTTCTTCAAATGTATATTATTATTATCGTATGTGTTTGGTCGCAAAAAGGAGGTACTTGGGATACTGGTAAGGTTTTGAAATTTGGCACGCAAGGCAGTCGTGGCGAAAATTGCAGTCTGATTGGGGTGTCCAGCTGCGGTATGACATATTGGCTCGATAGCGCCCCCTCTTGAGTAGCCCCAACATTGGGTTTCACCTAGCTGTAAAAAACAATTGGTAGGTATGTGTAACAAGATGGGACCTACAAAAGATCCTCTTGGAAGTATGCCCTAAACCAAACAGGAAGTCGGCCATTTTGAATTGTATGAAGTTTCTTTACTATTTCAAGCCTTCGTACTTTAACGAACTCCTCATAGAGATTTAACCCAATTGACTTCAGATTCGGTCAGTATGATCTTGAGACCTTGGCAGTGAAAAGTTATTAAAAGATCAAAAAGTTATCTGAAGTTCACAATGCCAGTTCATGAAGCTTTTGATGTTTCGTCGAAAGCCGTTGCCGTAGCGACGCAGTCTTCGCCGTGAAAAACAACGGTGCTTTTGAGGGCCTAAAAATAGATTTCAGAGTGGCAAGTTGGCTTGAGAGCGCCCCCGACAAAATTTAGACGAAGCAATCCTCGCAATACACATAGATTACACATAGCAGTTTCACATAGAATTACAAAATTTGGTAGGCACATGTATCGCATTTGGAATTTTAAAAAAGTCTCTTGGGGCCATGCTCTAAACCCAACCGGAAGTCAGCCATTTTGAATTTTGTATGAATTTCTAGTGTCATTTTTGCCATTTCCAGGCGCTGTACTTTAACAAACTCCTCCTAGGGAAATAATCTAATCAACTTCAAATTTGGTCAGTACAATCTAAAGACCTTAGTGATGAAAAGTTACCAAAAGTTTGTTGTTTCGTGAAAGGCCGTTACCGTAGCGATGCATTCTTCGCCATGAAGAACGAAGGTGTTTTTGAGGGGCTACAAATGCTCAAAACATAACCAAACTTGTCACACACATTTAATATCACTCAATGTAGTTATCTGATGTGATTTTAATGCTTCAAAGTGGCAAGTCGGCTCAATAGCGCCCCTTACAAAATGTTGATGATGCAGCTCTAGCAGTATGTTTCACCTAGATGTATGACATTTGGTAAACAGATGTATCACATGTAGACTTAAAAAAAAGTCTGAGGGGTCTAAGCTCTAAACCCAACCAGAAGTCAGCCATTTTGAATTTAGATTTTTTGTCATTACCAGGTGCAGTACTACGAACTCCTCCTGGGGAATTAATGAGATCAACTTAGAATTTGGTCAGAACAATCTAAAGACCTTTGTGATTAAAAGTTACTAAAAGCTTGACGTTTCATCGAACGACGTGGACGTGGTGTGGCAGCCATTTTACATGGTTCCCATCATCCATCAAGCTGTTGTAACTCGACTGTACTTTGTCAAAACTGTTCCAAACTTGACATGCTTGTTGACTGTCATGGCTTTAGGACTTCTGCATGTCAATATTAACTCATAGTCATAGCGCCACCTACTGATAACCATGGCCGTAAGCAGGATTCTATAATTACAGCGGCCCAAACACTGAACTTATTAAAAGGGTTTGTGGGCACACCACCAGGAAAAAGACTTCTCTGATCTAAATATGTGCAAACTAAGATGTTTGGAGAGCAGAAATTGGATAAAAAAGGTTTCCAAATAGCGCTTGAACGTGGAGTTTTCATTAATAGTAAATTTAATTGTTTTTGTTCGTTTTGGAACAGGCCGTAATGCAACGTGAAGTTAGTTTAATAAAATTAAACTCCACCCAGCCTAATTTATATGATAGATTATTCTACATTGGCTCACATTTTAGCTTGAATTTAATTCTTTACAAAAATATGTTTTTTTTACTTTGACAGTCTGTTATGTTATTAACACTGAAGCGCATTAACACACATTCAGTTTTTTGTCGATTTCTACAGGCTTACAGTTATGATTGTATTCGGAGGTACACTCAAAACATTCAAGGCTTAAGACCTGGCAAAATGACCTGGCTACGCCATTAGTCGACACAGTAAATACCGTTTAACTCGTGTACTCAGTGTATGATGGTCACAGAAATGCATGGCCACGTCAACCAGAGTCCTGCCAGTACCCTCGCCGTGTGTGAAGTTGCGAGGGCCCGGTCAATGCTGCTTGCAGCTTTAATTCTATTTAACTTTCTAATAAAGATATTTTGTACCCACCTAAAAATAGCAGTGTCAGTGTGTCTCGTTGTGCCCCTTCTATTTTTATTCATTTTCCTTTTTTATTAGCTACACGACATTTTAAAACGGGATAATTACCCGTCATTATTCACACATAATGTGACAATTAATCTAACTGATATCGACGCGTGAGGTATCTGAAACAACCCAGACTGAGGGTTGATTTACGCCTGAACAGAACTAGTTTCTTTGAGACACGTTGTCCACCCACGTCAGAAATCAGAAGCGTTTATAGACCGTCTTTATTATTCGTTATGCTCAGTTACACACGGCCAATGAAAGAGGAAAAGTCGGGGTTGGTGATTTTTTTTGGTTACGAAAAATGATTGAGAAAAGATTGGACACAGGTCCCCCAATCCATTGTTAGGAAGGTGTGGGGGTGTTTCAGAAGCTATTAAACCGAAACAAAAAAAATCCCATGAGTCACTGAAGACAGTTTTTTGAAAGTCTTCCAAATATATCTGCTGATTCATTTTAAACGAATTATCTTTGGACTGAGTGAAGTTCTCCTCTGCAGCCTCACCGTCGTCCTTCGGTCATAAAGGAGTCAGATCCTGGCCAGCAGCTACAAATGTACTTATCTGAGAGGCTAAATGCCTGCATCTGTCTATAACCTTATATTGTAATTGCCACCATCCTGTATCGATTACGCTCAAAAATCCATCGAGCCTAATGTGATTTCATTAAGATACAGTCCAAGTGAGCTATTCCAAACAAATACAGAAGAAAGGGGTCGATGTCTGACATTTTGCTGGAATATCCTTTCCAAGGCCAGAAATCATTGGAAATCATTTAGGGCAGCCTGCAACTATTCTTAATGTGTTTTCAATTATTTGTCTACATGTATTCCATGTGAATTTACAAAAGTGAAAATAAATGAGAGGCAAAACTCCCCAACATATGAATAAATATGTAACATGGTTAGTGTTGAAGGAACAATGCACTGCTTCAGGTTTAAGTCCACGGTGGAGTTTTCTGCAGACGGGGACCACAAAATAAAACTGAAAAGTTTCTTCTTTTTGTTTTGGACAAGTCAAGTCAATTTTATTCATGCAGCCAATACTCAATAATCAATCAGTTGACTAAAAGTGCTTTAAAATCTGTATAAAATACAACACCCTCTATCTTAGACCCTTAAATAGCCCCCATACCCTTCGAGCAGGATTTATATTTAAAGTTGGTGTCATGTCGTGTCTTTTGTTTTTTTACAGACGCACACAAAGTACTTTGAATCTCCATGTTTTTTTGCATCATCCCAACAGCAGGGAAAATGAAAACAAATCAAAGATCTTGTCACAAACAGTTAGGAAAAGGACTTCCAAAGTATTCCAGAATATAATCCAAAGTGCTTGGGAAGAACATATTTTTTATTGATGCTTGAGAAGCGCATCAAAAGAGAGAACGAGTTGTAAAACAAACTCATAAGTGGCTGCAAAAACATAAACTTATCTCTATCAACATAGGTATGAATCATCAATTATTTCATCAAAGCCATATTAAGTGTAAATTACGAAGTGAAATAGATACAAGTTATAACATAGAGAGTCTTTAAAACAAGAAAAAGTTCAGTAAAACAGCTGTTTGCCATCCACCATGCAAAGCACAGAACTATCCACTGAGTGATGTTAAACATTCAGCAGGAAACTCAACGAACAACACTGATGTCTGTAAACCATCAATCAGCTGCTCAATCCATCTATCTTCACTCATCACAAACATGTGGACCATATGAGAGGAAGTGGAGAAGCTTCTCACTTTTCTTAAACAACAAGCGACACCACAGGACAGTGGGTTAACACCAACATATGTCTTCTTAAAAGTAAAACTCACCACATGTTAAAGTTTTCTAAACAAGTTTTAAAGTCCAAACTCAGAGTCCAAAAACGTATCACTCCCAACTCATCAATAAACGCTTGGTCAGCGGCCACATTGCTTCAAATAACGTAGAGTTTCCACTTGCTATATTCATACAATCTTTTCAAAATAAAGGTAGGTTTACTCAGTTTTAAGGTTTACTTGTGCAAAAAAAACTACTTGGTGAGGACGAGGAAAATATTTTGGTTTGGATCCAAAGAAGTATGTTTCTTATGTAAAATAACTAACTGGTGTTCAGTAGGCAATTCCAGTTATGTAGGAAAAATATGTTTAAATAAGTCAACATTGACTTGTGGAACAGTGGCCTCCTGGGTTTGTTTGACCCATTCATTCGCTTTATACCCCGTCAGTCTAATAATGACCCTGATGGGTTAATATTGGAGTTAGTTGAAAGCCTGGTGCTCATCCAGATATTAAAGGGTGCAGCACTGACCAAGCACTGCTATTTTACGAGTTGGGGGGTGAGATCCGGTTGTTCACATCAACCAGATCTGACAGTGAGAATTAGAATCAAGATCAAGATCAAGTTCCACAGCTAAAAGCCTCCACAACAAAAGACCAACTTCCAACAGCCAATAGCAGACTGTCCCATCAGCTTTTCCAAGATCTGTCTCCTCGATCCAGCACGGCGACCGGTCGATCACTTACCGTACTCGATGTCGTAGAACACGATGAACTTCTGCCAGCGCAGCTCCTCCACCAGAGTCAGCATGACGTCGTTGAGGCGGACGGGCGGCCGGGCGGCCAAAGTGTAGCGCTGCCCGCCGGGGCTGGGGTTGAAGTGGCAGGCGGTCCGCGGCGATCCCTCGCTGTTCCTCTGGATGTACAGGTGGGGTATGTGCATGGCGTCCGTCAGGGACTGCAGGGCGCTGGCTGACGCGCAGCCAGTCGAGGTGACCAATGCCAGTATGCCCTGGTTCATCAGCTCGCAGGCTAGAGAGGAGACAGAGGGATGACGAGAGGAGTTATTTCATTGATACGGTAAAATGAAGCAGAATAAATGCGAACAAAAAGGATCTTTTCAAAGACAACTGAAACTGAACTAGGGTTTCTAGATTTGGAACAAACCCCTGTTAGCTGCACAGTTTCATGAAACACATATCAGTGCAGCCAGGGAGAAGTGCCAGAGGCTGCAAAGAGTCATAGTGAAGCCCAGTACTAATGCTAAATGATGTCTTGACCTCCCATTACGGATATTAGTCTGCATTATCATAAATCTACTCCGCAGTCTGACAGGTAACACCGTTCTTTTTTAAAAATATCTCTGACCTACTTGTGAACCTCCAAACCTGCACTTAAAAAGAGCAGAACCTCGGATGATTTAACAGGCCGCGTGTCCAGTCTGTTGAGGCTAAGCTAAAGGTTAAGATTCCTCTGAATGCTGCGGCGGACTCAGCTGTCATACCTGTTTGTGTAGAAAAACAACAGGCTCATACGAAGCCTCAAAGATTCCCACACAGTCAGCAGAATCATGTCTCTCATCTGGCTTTCAAGAGGAAACCATTCTATTACGATACGTTGAGTTGGACATGAAGGCTCCACAGAGACCTTCAAGGTCCCACAAGAGGGTGACATCTAAGTTAAATGAAAATAAGTACATCAACATTGGGACCTTGACTGCCAACGAAAGGAGACGTAATGAGCAGGATCAAGTGTCCGATCCCAAGAAGCAGCACAATTGCTAATCAACATTCATCTTTTAGAGAATGTTACTCATGTCTTTTCCTTAGTCCTAATGAATTCTCCGTAACATCTCTCCTCGACCATCAAGGCCAAGGAAAAGTAGTTGAGAAAAGACATAGGATGTCATTTATTTTTGGCTATTTGACCGCAGCTCTACTGCGGGTTGCAACACTCATACTACCAGACTATTCAGCATGCCAGATCCCATGATGACCCAATACATAGTATGGCAATAACAGTATGGCAAAAATACCAGGATCTTCTAATACATCCGGGTCGCTTTTTGGGTGTTTACAAGCGACCATCATAGACTGTTAATAAGAAGTGGACATAGTCATCGTTAAGTCACTTATTGGTTTGTGGACTGATGTTTGTGGACTGATCCAATCGTGTGTTTCTCATGTGAACGCTTTGCTATGTCTTTATTTACACCGTTTTAAACCTTGGCAGAATGAGAAGACACGAAGGAACATTGTGCTACTCACTCGTCCACTATGAAGAGAAATTGCAGGTTGCACCATGAATGTAATCCCGCCTGCCTCTGAGCCCCACACTTCACTCCAGGTACGTTTCTTGTGTACACTTACTCACTTCCACTGCACATCGAGCCGTTTCTTCTTCCTTCTGAATCTCCTCAACAACCATTTATTTCCCCTTCTCCCCCCATTGACATTGACGTGTCCCATAAAAGCTTCCCTCTGCCCGGTCCAACCTCCAAACACCCATGTAGCTCCCGAGCCCTCCTCCGTCCTGCTGAGAGTTACACTCTGTACTTCAGTCACAGTATCATCACCTTTGCACATTTAAACTCCTCTATTAAACCACATACGGAGCTCCAGAAACCACTTTTTTCCTGTTCACACACTGCTGAGGCAGCGACAGGCTGCCAGCTAATCATTCTCTCTGGGCTCGCTCCCTTTGAAGCAGCTACATCAAACCCTGTTAGGAGCCACAAAAGTCAGAGCAAGAGGCCAAACTGCAGACACCACAGTTTAAGTTCCCCTGGAAACCCAGACTTCTCTGTACTTCTAATACACACATGTTAATACTGCAGGACGGCTCCCGTTGAGACGAATCATCTCGTCTTCAAAAGAGTTTTGGCAATATACAACTCTTTGGTTGTGTTCAAACACTGAAATTAACTTTCAGTATGTTTTCCTGACAAGAGACCTTTTATTGTCCTCTGTTAAGAATATTGTCCTCTGGAAATTACGTTTATCTACTGCATTTAGATGGACATGTAATTGCTGTGTGGATTTTCTTCACTAGAGGCAATTTTACCCAATTTTCGACAGATTAATCTTTTCCAAAGATGCTGCAAAGTTGCCTGATTCTGGTGTTTCCCTACTAATGTCCAGCGATCATAGGCCTGGGAAAGACCCTGCAGTATTAAGGCAAGAACGCTGCTAGGTTTAGGAAAAGATGGTGGCTTCGGGTAAAAGAAACTACAGAAGTGACGATATCTAAGTACGTAGATTACGTAAGAAAGAAGTCAACATTGACTTCTGGTTTCATATGGGACATGAACAATGATTTCCTGGGTGAAAGTCTGGTGTTTTTTAATCCAGGCGTTAACCTCCAGTTCATGTGTTAAAGCTGCATTCTCTCAAGTGTCCACCAGGGGGCGACTCCTCTGGTTGTATAGAAGTCTATGAGAAAATGACTCTACTTCTCTCTTGATTTATTACCTCAGTAAACATTGTAAACATGAGTTTATGGTCTCAATCTCTAGTTTCAAGTCTTCTTCAATACAGCATGATGTTCATTTAGTACATTATGGTCCATTTAGAGTCAAACAGACCATAAAGCAGGGGATGCTTTAGGGCGGGGCTACACGGTGATTGACAGGTCTCTAATAGACCATAAAGCAGGGTATGCTTTAGGGGCGGGGCTACATGGTGATTGACAGGTCTCTACCAGAGACGTATACGGCGTCTCTGCATCACTCCTCCTCAGTCCAGATATGGTCACTTCCTGTTCACTGGTTGCAAAAAAACAAGATGGCAACAGCCGTAATCCAAGATGGCGACAGCGAAATCGCCGAACTCGAGGCTTCATAACGTCAGTTCACAAACCAATGAGTGACGTCACGATGACTACGTCCACTTCTCATTCATAGTCTATGTTTTAAAACTGTAAACCTTGACCTCCTCTCAACAGACGTTGTCGCTCTTCATACTATATCACCTGCTCTGGAATATATATTAATTACTTAAGTGGGTTATATACTTTTAATATATATATATATATACATATACATATATATATATATATGTATATATATGTATAGCTACAAACAGTTTGCAATGAACAGCCTGCTTGTTGTTGTCTCTAATCCTGGTTCAACTAAATCAACACACAGGTACATAATCAACTGCAGTTATTTTAAATGTTAAAAGTTTCCCTTCATCATCGTGTCCTTTTCCTAACATTTTCAAAGCCACATGGAGCTCTTCTCCCCTGCGTTCTTGCCTGACAGGCAGACAGCCACAGTTTAAGCCTCTCAGCAAACCTTTTCATCTCCGGTTAGAGCCCGGCTTCCTCTGCAGGAGAAGATGTGTCCAGACTTTAAGGTCAGGAGATGCTCCAAAGGGCAGCAGGCGTGTTATGACTGGGCTCCCAGCAGAGGGAATATATACATATATATATATATATGTATACATATATATATATATGTATACATATATATATATATGTATATATGTATATAAAAAAAACAGGTTTATGCAGAGGAGCATGAAGCATAGCCAGATAGTCTTCCAGGGAAAAAGAGAACAGCTGGCTGGTCGCGAGAACCCTGCAGCTTAATGTTTGATGAGTCAAACTTGGCTGAACTCGGGCTGAATCTCTCCGAGCTGAGAACAAACGGAGGACAGAGCGGAGCAGGAGACCGTCAGCGTTCAGCCGCTCATCTTCACTCGGGGAACGGCATTCTGTTTGGAAGTCGTGCTTCGTCACCATCCCGGCAGTTTACGGGAAGTGATGACGGGGCGATTATTCCACCAACAAAATTAAAATTGTCTTAAAGATAATGAGACGAATGTGGCCTCTGTGGAAGTGGAAGCTAATGAACTTGCACTGAAGCATTTAGAGAGCAATCTTGTATTACATTTGTAGATGTTTTTTTTTGTTGTTGTTGCTAAAAGCCCACCAGATTAGATTGGAATCTGACTCATCGGGTCAATTTAATAAAATAAATCACTGTGTCACTGCTGATCCTCGCAGGATGGAGGTCAGCAGCTGCAGGAGCCTAAACTGAGCCTAAAGGATGCTGCTACTCCAGCAGCAAGACGGTGATTATTTCATCTTTCTGTGGAGACTTTCACTTGTTGGCCATCTGGCTCTTTAGCTGCTAAACGTGCCACTTTGGTAAGTTGCTTTTTGCTGCCTGTTTGATGAACATCTCTGGAAACGAGGCTGATGAGAGTTGCAGACCAGAAAACCAAAACAAAGGTCTGAAAGAGAGAAGACATACCCAGTGAAGTCTGACACAGACTCAATAAGGAATAGACAACATTTCATGGATGGAAGCCGAGGCAACTACATGCTTTGCACACACATCACTGAGGATGATGTCATTAATTAAGGCCACTCACTAAAGTTTACACAATGCAACATCGATGGCCTGCAACAAAGAACTGCTCAGCTCACTCGGCTCTCTCTAACCAACCCGACACGGCAGAAGATGAGTCAGCTTTCAAACGACAGTTTCAAGTGAATATTTTTTAAGATTTGAGAAACCCCTCAAAGTGTTCCTGTTGAGGTTATCAGAGGGTCTCAAGTGTCAATCAAGGAGTCTCGGACCCCTCTAGACCCTCTGTTGTTTGCAAACTGGTCTTAAATAGAATATGTGATTTGTAGAGCGATGAACCGTTGATGGCAGTTTGTTTTTGTCTGGTGAACCCTTTGCCATTGGACATAAGGATGTGTGTCGTTAGGATTTTATCGATACTAGTAATCTTATTGATACTCTTATTGGTTCTCCGTCTGACATCACTAACGTCTGACATCACTAACGTATGACATCACTTACGTATGCCATCACTACCGTTACCTGGCGGCTGCTCCACAAACAGATGTTCTGTTCTGCGTGTTGGTCACATGTTGTGATGAACTTACTTGTGAGGGTTTTATTGTGTTTGAGACGACCAGAGTTCTCTCTGATCATGATGTGAGTCTCACGCTGTACTGAGAGGAGACAAAGACAAAGAGACAGAGCGACAGCGAGACAGAGGGAGGACGTTTGAGACGAGGACGTCTCGGTCCACAACTAAGAAAGTACCGATAGCAGAACCAGTAACTCCAGACCGCATCAATACTAACAGGTTTTACTCATTTAGAACCGGGTTTCGGGGCGTCCCTACTCGGATGTACTCATTTGACCTTCTGTCAACATAAAGAAAAAGTGATTATTGTTTAGCATTAAGGATGATAATATTCTCTCAGCATGCCTCCCCAATAAGACTGTAAACCTCTGAGTCTGCTCCTCAATTAAAACAAAAATCCATAAGCGGTCACATGTCTTGTGTTGATGTCTCTCCACATGACAGGAACAATCCCATGTTTAATGAGCCTCGGAGCATCAGAGACTGATACTCTGTCGGTCCGGCGCCGAAATCACCGAGGACCAATTAGCATAATATAGTCTAGAACGGGACTAATAGGTTTGGAGGCTTCTGAAACACAACGCCGGTAGCTGTTGGAATAACTCACTCAGCAGCCGGCTGAAATGATTTTGGGGTTTGCAACGTGACTCACTCTCGCTCTATGAGTCCACAGTGAGTCACGGTTTCATCTGTGCTAAATGAAGCCTGCGCAATATTTAGCCGGAGCGACTCCCTGTGCATCCTAATGACACTCACAGAGTGACTCCTACCAGACGGCGGGAGACAAAAACCATTAGAGGCGGAACTAGACAAAGATCTCCCTCCCTCTGCCTCTCTCCTTATTAGTGTCCTCTGCATTCAATATCTCACCTCCAAATTAGCTCCTGGAAACAAACATCTTATCCTTGAGCAAGGGGGTTATGGATTCAGACAAAAATAAATGCTCTGCACGTTATCAAGGCCTCTCAGGCGATGCAGCAGTGGCGGGGCGTAATTTGGATGCAGGGACATGATGTCTAAATACCACATTCATGGAACACTCTGTCAGTACTTGGAGAATGATTCTGTCGAGGAGGTAAACATCTTTACAGCTGCAATGCCATTTCTCAGAGTAAACAGATGGTTTTCATAAATGAGAGGCAAATATGTGCCTGCGTGCAGTGAAAGAGGCGGTTATGCAAACCTGGCATGTAACGCATTATCAAGTCGAAAAGAGTATTAGCATTAAAAACAGCACATGAGAACTGATGGAATTATGGAGAAGAGCTGCAGTTTCTGGTGATCCTGTTAGACGTCTTTGATGCATCACATCCAAGTAGGGAATCGATTTCTAGAATAAAACACACAATCTCATGATTGTGTGTTTTGGGAGGCATTACTAAGGAATAAATAAAACATGGGGATTATGAACTGCAAAGTATGTGTGCAAAATGTATGTCAAATTAAGAATTCAATGCATTCCATTCAATGCAAACCTCTGAAAACAAGGCTGCATCTTTTTATAATCATTCAATTAACGAGTCAATCAATTGATCTATTTATAAAGTCACCTTTCAAACAAATCAAATGCAATCAAAGTGCTTAACAAATGATTGAACAATGAAGAAACAAGTGCTCACCAAATTCAGTTAAGAAAAGATAAATATATAAAATACAACACTGAATATATTGGTCATGGTAAAACATTAAAAAAGGAAATTAGAGCAAAAAATAAAATAATAAATAAAATAATATTTAGTATAAATACTGAAGCCATAGCATAAAATCACATAAGACACCGAATAAAATCAGTTATAATAATATGCAATGATAATAATACCTATAAAAGCCAGACTGAACAGCTGTGTTTGAGTTTCTGTTTAAAAGTATTGATATTGTCAGCTCCTCTCAGCTCCTCTGGAAAGCTGTTAATGGCTAAAAGCAGCATCACCGAATGTTTTTGTTCTGCTTTGTGGAGCAGCTAGCTCCTCTTCACTTGATGCATTCGGGGTGAAACCCAACACAAACATGTAGAAACCGCTGTGATAAAAGGCATTTTATTCATCCAGCCATCTATCTGAGGGCGGCGTTACCTCGGTGAGGAGCAGACACGTTAGAAGGTTACCAGCCTGCAGTAAAGTCCATGTTCTGGGATCTGGGATTGACTGACCACAGGTTGACCTCAAAGACACTGATACCAGCACTAAAAACACTTATAAATGGCTTATTGTCCTAAAATTGACATATGACGGACACAAGAGGACCCTCTTCAAGGTCCAATTGGTTTCAAGTCTTTAGCATGCTGCTAAATCAAATCTCTACTTTGATTTAAAGTGTAAAAATAAAGAGAAAAGACTGGTAACATTTGGGAGTTTTGGGTTAGGATTATTGGCCTACATGACCGGCCCATGACAGGTAGTTGAAATGGCAGTTTTTGGAAAATTAGGGAATGGGAATTTTCCAAAAAAGCTGTTTTCAGTCTTTAGAGTCAAGAGGGTTTCTGTTGGGTCCTATAAAAACACTAATAAATAACTTGTTGTTATAAGATTAACATATGGTGGACACAAGAGGACACTCTACTAGGATTAATTGGTTTGATCTCATTAACATGCTGCTAACAGAAGATAGCTTTCCAGAGGGCTGAGAGACGGGGTCCTTGGTGAGCAAGCTCAGGACCTCAGATAAGATGTTGGGTACCATTTCCAGGCTGTTTGACATATTTGATGAATTATTTTGCATGTTGTAGGAATAGAGGACGTTTGGGTCAATGTCGGCGGATTAGGTTGGGATTTTTGGACAAAATGGTCAGCCCATACATATTTAGTCGAAATGGCCGTTTTTGAGTTATAATGGAAAAAACGGCCATTTCCACTACATTTGATTGGGCTCTCATTTCAGCCAAAAATCCCAACCCAAATGCCACAAATGAACCCAAAAGGCATTGGGAAACTCGGGACAAGTCAGAATGGCCATTTTTGGAAAATTAAGGAATGGGAATTTTCCAAAAAAGCTGTTTTCAGTCTTTAGAGTCAAGAGGGTTTCTGTTGGGTCATATAAAAACACTAATAAATGACTTTTTGTTATACAATTGACATATGATGGACACAAGAGGACACTCTACTAGGATTAATTGGTTTGATCTCATTGGCATGCTGCTAACAGAAGATAGCTTTCCAGAGGGCTGAGAGACAAGGTTTTTGGTGAGCAAGCTCAAGACCTCAGATAGGATGTTGGGTGCATATTTCCAGACTCTTTGAGCAATTTGATGAGTTATTTTGCATGCTGTAGAAATGGAGGTCAATTGGGTCAATGTCGGCGATTGGGTTGGGATTATTGGCCAAAATTGTCAGCCCATACATATTTAGTCGGAAAGATACTTTTTGAGTTATAAGGGAACTGCCATTTCCCGGACAAAAAGGTCCGGGAAATGGCAGTGAAGGGAAGTGAAAACTCAAAAAGGGTCATTTCAAATACATGTCTGGGCTGAAATTATCCAATCTCTCCCAAACCATATCTACAGTATGCTCTAGGCTAGGAGGCTGACACTTATGAGGGGGCATACCTGGGAACAGCCCACCAAGTGTGCAACGTTTCAAGCAAATCGGCTGACTTTGAATTTTCAGGCATACACATATTTGCCTGATAATTTAAAAAAATGCACTTTCTCCAATCCTTTTCATTTTCACACCAGTGCATCTATAGGTTGAGAGGATAGTACAGTCCAAATTTCAACTTCCTAGCCAAAAGGGTTGTGGAGATTCTCCAGGTCAAACTTCAGTTTATTTATAACTCAAAAAATGTGTTTTGTAAATTTGTCTGGGGAAAGGCAGTCTCCTTATAACTCAAAAAGGGTCATTTCGTCTACATTTGATTGTGCTCTCATTTAGGCCAATTATCCCAACCCAAATAGCCTATTTGTTCTCATCTCTCCCAAACAATATATACAGTATGCTCTAGGATAGGAGGCTGAAACTTATTTTGACTACATGTTGCTATGAAGCCATAGACCCTGTGTATTAAGTTTGGTGGCTGTAGCTCGTTTAGAACAAATTTCACCATATATGGTGAAGATGCCAAAATGTCAGAATTTGTTCCAAAAGTCATTGGGACAGTCGGAAGAATTACTGCCAACTGGGTTGGGATAATTGGCCTACATGAGAGCCCAATCAAGTGTAGTCGACATGCTACTTTTTGAGTTATAAGGGAACTTATCCTTATGACTCAAAAAGGGTCATTTCGACTAAATATGTATGGGCTGACCATTTTGTCCAATAATCCCAACCAAAACGACAGAAATTGTCCAATCTCTCCCAAACAATATCTACACTATGATCTGGGCTAGGAGGCTGAAACTTATGAGAGGGCATAATTGCGAACAGCCCACCAGGAGTGCAAAGTTTCAAGCAAATCGGATGAGTTTGATTTTTTAGCAAAATCGATGCCTTATGCTACTTTGCCTGAGATTTCAAATAATTGGAGTTGGTCCAATCCTTTTCATTTTCATACCAGTGGATCTATACTTTGAGATGATAGTACAGTATAAATGTCAGCTTCCTAGCCCAAAGGGTTGTGGAGATCTTCCAGGTCAAATGTCAGTTTATTTACAACTCAAAAAGTGTCATTCCGACTATATTATTATGGAATCTCATGTGGCCCAATGATGCTGACCAAATGGCAACATTTGTCCCAAAACATTGATTCCGTACAATTAAGACTTGGTCCAAGATATCTACGTTTCAAAGTGGGATATCGAACGGTTGAGAAGATATGGCAGTTTAAAATATCAATCCAGGATCCCGGCGAGCTGGCCATGAATTGGCCCAAATGTTCCCATCACTCCCGCCCCAATGGCCCAATTGTTCCCATAACTCCCACCAAATGGCCCAAATGTTCCCGTTCTTCCAGGAACATTTGGGCCATTTGGGGGACATGGTTTTGGAGTGGCCCTTTTTGGGCCAAATGGCCAGACCCAAATGGCAGTTTTGTTCCCGCGCGTTCGGGGGCCGTCGCCCCCTGGTGGACAAAAAAGATGAACTGCCATTCGGGCAAACTGTTTTCCGAAACTTTGGAATATCATAACTCGGCAACCGTAGGTCCAAACGGAACGCCGATTTCCTGTTAAACTAGAGCCAATACTATATCGGAACCCGGGCCCTCCCGATTTCTAGCAGCGCTCCTTCTGTCCGTTAGGGCGGGGGGGAAAAGGGTCGATTTTATCCTTACAGCCAATGCAACTTTGCTCCAAATGGCCAAGGCCCTAAGGCCGGGTTTTGTTGTCCAAGCCGAACTGTTGGTTTTGTTGTCTAAACCTAACTGTTGGTTTTGTTGCCTAAACCTAACTGTTGGTTTTGTTGCCTAAACCTAACTGTTGGTTTTGTTGCTGTCTAAACCTAACTGTTGGTTTTCTTGCTGTCTAAACGTAACTGTTGGTTTTCTTGCTGTCTAAACGTAACTGTTGTTTTTAACATAATGTCGTCCTGTAAAGTCGTTCCGAGCTTCAGTCACTGAATCCACACATTTAAAATGATGGTGGTTTCTTGAACAGCATACTTTCGTATCAGATAATCCGCTCATCCTGAACATCCACATGCTGTTTTTAATCTCACCTCCAACCTGTTGTCACGCCTCCTGGCTCCATGAATTGGTTTGTTGTTTTTTTAAGTTACTGCAACACAATGAGAGGGGAAATGCGATTCATTCGGTGGGCACCGTGGCACAGCTAATCGATAGGCGGTGGAAACAGATAGCCAGAGTGGCACAACAAAACAAAAGGATTAGTGCTACTAGACGAGGACGGATTGAGCAGATCACTGGCACGAGACAAAGCAGGAAGACGGAGAGGGGATCCTCTGTTTCTCATTCACTCTTTGCTCTCCTCTGCTGTCTATCTTTAAATCCCTCACATCTACAGACGCACCAGTTCTTTTCATTACAGTATTAATCCACAATATATTCATGGAAATGAGGGATTATGTTGATCAATCAAAAGATAAAGCGCAGCAGATGCAAACAATATGCAAAAACTAATATTAACAGCCGTAAAAATTTATTTTTCAATGCACTTGTTGGCTAAATCTATTTTCCCAGTATGTATTTTACCAGCCAAAGGAAACAGGATTATGCAGCCGATGGTGTGTGAAATATAACGTTGATATAGCTTAAAGAGAGTTTAAGTTGATCTTCAGATAGTTAGTATTATCCACAAGACAAGTGTTCTGCCCATCAAGATGGACGATTCCAGGAAATTATGATGATGAGGTGATAAATTACACGGACAATGGTGTATTGAAATATACAGATATTAACACAAGAGGTTATTATTTGAATATTGTTCAGATGTTTTGGTTTTAAGTCTTTGTGTGCGAGTATGAAAGTGTGTTGAATGTGTCATAGTCCAACAAATCCTCAGACAACGGTTCACAAAAAAGTTACTCCACATTTTTCACGTTTTTCTACTAAAGTCCAGCAACACGTGTCAGTTTCTGCTCATTACATGAACACGGACTTTTCAAAATAAACTTTTGTCTTCACAAGAAACACAGGTTGAGTCAACAAAACGACTTAGTTAGGTTGAGACAACAAAGCTACTTAGTTAGGTTGAGACAACAAAGCTACTTAGTTAGGTTGAGACAACAAAGCTACTTAGTTAGGTTGAGACAACAAAGCTACTTAGTTAGGTTGAGACAACAAAACGACTTAGTTAGGTTGAGACAACAAAGCTACTTAGTTAGGTTGAGACAACAAAACGACTTAGTTAGGTTGAGACAACAAAGCTACTTAGTTAGGTTGAGACAACAAAGCTACTTAGTTAGGTTGAGACAACAAAGCTACTTAGTTAGGTTGAGACAACAAAGCTACTACTATCCATGTTGTCTTAATTTTGTGTTCTGAATTCGTTTTTAAACCTTTTATGAATTATATATTTTTTGCTTTAGTTTTTTCTTCTGTATTCATTTTATAGAAAAATAACTTTTTTCTTTTATTACTAAATTTGAATTTGATCTTCCAAAACTGTGTGCAGCTGCTGACTCACATCTTACCCAACATTATTATAAATAACTTAACATTAAAACACAAAAACTAAATAATTAACCTTTAATGATGGAATATATATTTGTCATTTGGCCTAATATGTATTAATACATAGTTTTGAACTTCGTTCTTTGATTATAGAATGAGATATGTGTATAATTTGTAGTTGTATTGAAAGATGTGCCTTTACCATCTTCATCCTAACACACACACACACACACATACGCATACACATATACACACACACACACACACACACACACACACACACACACACACACACACACACACACACACACACACACACACACCTCCCTCTGGCTCTCTTCGCCCTCAGAGCTCATTTTTCACCTCGGGCCGATGGGGCTTAAATTCTCTCATGCTTAATTAAACTATCTCCACGGATCTGTAGCCCCATTACCCATAACACCCTGCACACCCCCCCCCCCCCCCCCCCCCCCCCCCACACTGTTCTCAGGGCTGCTACTCAACAATGTCTCCATTAATAAGGGGATGAAATGAATGAACTGTAAGGCTAACAATGGTGCAGACCCAGACTTATTATGGTCCACAATCCCCAGGCTTCAGCCTCCAAACAATTAAAGCCCTGTGGACACCTGAAGAAGGTGTGTGTGTTGTCACACATTGTCTTACATCCCTACGTGAGCATACTGTTTCCTTTTATAATGGGAAAGACACACCGACAATCAGGGGCCGTCTCTTTCTGGTGTCAAGAGTTTACAATTTGAAAAACACAAAGAAATTAAAACAGACCATAAAGCAGGGGATGCTTTAGGGCGGGGCTACACGGTGATTGACAGGTCTCTACCAGAGACGTATACGCCGTCTCTACGTCACTTCTCCTCAGTCCAGATATGGTCACTTCCTGTTCACTGGTCGCAAAAATAAACAACATGGCGACGGTGAAATCACAGAACTCGAAGCTTCAAAACATCAGTCCACAAACCAATGAGTGATGTCACCATGACTTCGTCCACTTCTTATAAACAGTCTGTGTTCTACCCACAAGAGTCAAAAGAAAGAAGTTAAGTGAACAGTGACTTTAAACCAGAGACCAGGGTTCATGTCCTTAGTGTGTTTCGGTTTGAGCTACAAACACACTTTGGCAGGTGAAGTATTCTGGTTTTATTTAGCGTCACCATCATTACTCACTCATTAAAAAATGATTTTGAAAACTCTAATATGAATCAGTTTTATCTGACATTTTTTTTGTCTCACTTATTTTTAAATATTCTTTAAATATGGCTTTGCAGCGTGCATCAGGTAAAACATCGGGTATTAGCAACAAGCTGCTCAATGGCTGAACTTCCTGTCTTCTTTATGAAGCTGATGTTTCAGGATGTTTCATACATTTCACTTTTAAAAAGCCTAATGCATCTCAACGTTCCCTTACTGTTAACTAAATGAGCTGTCATATTAAATGCTGGTAACTACCACGGTCTGAAGAATCTATTTATAATACAATGAAGAGTGACAACACATCTACAAATAACCAGCTGAATGTGTTGAGGCCTCAGTGAGGACAGAAGCATCAGGATCAATGTGCTGCTAATGTGCTGCAAACAAAACTAAACCATGAGCTGTGTAGAAGCCTCATCCCGTCTCTTCTCTCTGAACACGTCTTCTGCTTCCACACAGACGTGATCTACCGGATGCTTCTATTGGACGTGAATGTCGGATTCGTCCTCTTTATTACGTCCGTTTTCTGCTGCAGCGCAGAGAGCCGCTCCGCTTCAACATGGATCGCTTTTATTTAGGAAACATGTTCCTGATCCATTAGTGAGGAAACACGGTGATGTCTACATCCTGCAGCACTGCTTGATTTTATAACCAGTGTGTGTGCGTGTGTGTGTGTGTGCAGTGTTTTTATATATGTGTGTGTGTCAGTAATAGAAATAAGCCAATAGCTTTTAAAGGAAGAGCAGAGCAGAATTCCAGAGCTCCATCTCGGCCAATTTGCACCCCCTCGACAGGTAGAACAACCTGATCTCACACCGCCGCCTCCTGCAGCTGAAGCTCTACTCTCTATTTATTCATTCCCCCCCCCCCCCCCCCCCCCCCTGAATGACCAGCTCACATCTGCCAGCATCTTTATCAACGTGTTTAAGCCACTTCCTTATGTAATGATTTAGAAAACAAATTATTAAAACAGTTAATCAGTTCGGTGAAGTGCGTTAAAGCCTGAAATCTGTCTGAAGCTTCAGTGGCGCCGGGTGTTAGTGCTCCAGCTAACTACGGCGGCTACATCTCGTAGCGTGTCCGGAGCCTTAAGCCTCATGAAGCGCACAGAGATCTCCATAAACAACATCAATGAGACAGGAGCTTTAGAGATCCAGAGGCAGCGGTTTAATCAGATGCTAGTTGATAAAACAAGAGAAAACTGCAGGTTTGTTTACTGTAATATAACTTTGTTCGAGGTGTAGCAGCAGATCAGAGCGGACGGCAAACTGCTGAGCTTGGATTTCTCTGTGAGCATGATTAGACAAATCTTTTGGACGGGTTATGTTCTACTTGTGAATAAATTCAGGACTGTGCTTCTTGTGCATGTGACTCTCTCTCTGTGTGCATGTTCATGTTGTGTTTGGTGCACATGAACCTGATCTCATGGGAAGGGCTATAAATAAAATATAAAATACAACCTTTTAAGTGCATTTCAGTTGTTTTTCTGAACCACGTTGTTACCGTGAAACGACCACAGTTAAGTTTAAGCAACAGAACTAATTAGTTCATGGTTGAGCTTAAGATAAGTGGGTAAGTCAAAAGTAAACAACGTTACATAAGAACTTCAAAATAACTCAACATTTTTGGGAGTTTGTTTGTTTGACTTTTGATATTACGCCACTTACTTCGATCCTCCTATATTCATACTTATATGTTCATATAGCAGTCAATACAGACTACGTGCTGTAAAATGAACCCGCAAGAAGCAGCAATAGCGTTTTTATTTAACCATAAATTACTTCAAATTGTTGTGATTTATGTGTCTTTTGGAGAAACCGGCTGGTACAACGATTCATCTGCTGGCTGAAATAGTCCAGGGTCGTCTTAACACTTTGGTTTTATTGCAGATAAAACACAACAGAGACAGGACACAAGGTGTTAATTAGAGGTGCTGGTAGGCTGATAAGTCCCTCTGTTCCCACTCTCTGTGCTTGAGGCTGCGCTCATCCTGATGGATTAACACCTTTTCTACTTGCTTTGGTTGACATGTTAGCAGACTAAACATCCAGCAGACATGATCATCCCACTGGAGTCGTGTTTGTGTAACAATGAATGTCCAATATTAGCTCTGGTTTGGTCTCCACCGACTCCTGAAGGGAAATGTCCCGCCTTTTAAATGATACATGATGAACTCCATATCCATAAAAACCATCACAAAAAGAAACTAAAATCCCTCTCAGTCCTGCAACAAGACAGCTCGTTGATGTGATTGACAGGATGAAGAGCTGACAGGGAGGAGGGGGCGGGACTAACAACTAAAAACACCTGTGTCCAGGTGAACTATGGCTGAATCATGATGCCAGGCGGTCTACGCTGAAAGACAGACAGATGTGGAGACAGACAGACAGGTAAGAGGAGGAGAACAGGTCTGCTGATATCATCAATCAGTTTTGTGTCACTTTCTCCTCCTTTACCTCTTCTACTGATTTCCTATATTTCCCAGAATGCCTCTCCACAAGCTTTCAGGTAAGCAAACAACAAGGAGTAATGATCCTTAACTATTAATCAATTAGCACGAGCTGTGCTAAAGCTAACGGTTATTCAAGGTTACAGCATCCTCTTCCTCCTATTGGCTGATGAAGATCCTGAGGTCAGCTTTCCTTCTATTTATCCACAGACACACATGTTGACTCGCTCTTTAGCGACTCTTGTGCAGGTTCACAGGTGGTGATGCAGGTGAACCAGATCAATGCAAACCAGAGCTCACAATGAGTCAGCATTTATTTTAAAGACTGACCGTCATCATTCTGCAGCCTGTTGGATAATAATCAGCTGCAGAGTATACGGGCATTGCAAATGTTTTATGAGAACAGAAATCTCAAAGATACAATGACTGAATGAACATCATTGCACAGCAGTAACTCACTGGCTAAGGGTGAACTTGGCTGATTAGAGATTTGTACTTAAGATACAACATGAACCCAAACCTAGTGAGCACACTCAGGAGGTGTTCTGTGTCGCTTTCTTTTAGCTTCTGAAGGGATAATCCATGATCCCTCAAACTGTTTCTACCATCAAAATGAGAAGAAAACAGAAACGGTGAGAGTCACACGGTTGCACAACGTTGCATTGCCATCTCTGGTTGCCACACCTTTGCTTCCTGTTTTGCGGGTGCTTGGATCAGAGCTGGGTGTCCACACTGAGTTCTAAAGTAGATGACAGATGGCTCACAGGATGAAACTCTGGACTGGTTTATACCCGTTAACGCCACAACGAGCACTAAACAAACCAATTTACAGACTCTGTGAAGCTTTAAATATTCAACAGACAGCGAGCGTCTCCGTGTTAAACGACCAGAGGCTGCTGGTTACTCGCCGGCTGTAATCGAGCGTCTTTTGGTTCTGTTCGGTGGATTACGGTTCTGTGGCGCCAACAAACAGCAGCCTCTTCACAATCATCCGTCTCACTTGAACAATGCGGAGCTCGTTCACAGTGCCGCATGGTGTTACACCGAGGTTGTGTGTGTGTGGACACTCGACTGACACCCTCAGACGCCTGGAGCGCTTCTCTGAGAATGTGTTGGCTGTTGATGTGCAGCTTCTTCTTTCTTTCTGCTCAGGACTGAAACACAGTGAACCTGCCTCCCCTCAGGACAGTGGTAGTATAATATAATGTGGAGGAGCACAGCGGGCCGTCTGCCACTGAAGAGCAGTTATGAGGCGGAGGATGGAAGCACAGAAAGTGAGAGCTGGAGGTCGTCTGAGGGCATGTTTGTTTGTGCAGGTTGTGTTTTAATGGAGAGAAGGAGTCTGGGAGTGATGGAGAGACGGAGAGATGGAGAGACACAATAGAACTATAAATTGGTTGATTCATAAACCCGTGCCTGCTCTCTCTACCAATGAGCCAATCAAATCCAAGCAGAAGAATAGCTTTTCTCCCCTCTCTTTATTTCTCATTTCCATCTGCATCCTTCCTCTTCTAACTTCCTCTTTTCTCTCACCCCTTCATCCCTCCGTCCATTCCTTCTCACCTACCTTTCTTCCTATTGATTTCTCCGTCCTTTCCTTCCTTTCCCTTTTTCACTCTTTCACTTATATATCACAGCGTCTATAAAGTGCTGGTTTCCACCAAATGTCTGTTCTTCCAGGTCATTTAACACAATAGATCAGGGGTCACCAACCTTTTTGAAACTGAGAGCTACTTCAAGGGTACCGAGCAGTACGAAGGGCTACTTGTTTGATACAAACTTCCTGAATAACAAAGTTGCACAGATCACCTTTTAATAATCATAATATATGTGAAGAGACTGATCACATGTCAATGTTAATTATTCCTCACAATAATTATGAACAATGATTGTGTATTTTGTTCAAAATCACACCTGTTATATTTTTGTAAAAATTATCACTTCTAAAATTTTTTAGGAAATCATTAACTGTCATATCTTCACATCTTGGTTTGTACTAACCACTACCTTCGTAACATTTTTGAATAAATCATGAACTCTGTCCCATGTTTATACAAATGATCAGTTATGTAGAATAATAAAAATCAACTCTTTCACATGTTTAAATGAATCCTATTACATTAGTACTAATCACCACATTTTGGGAAATCTGGGTCAACTTTGCATTGCGCAATGAAGCCTGCATGCCGGCCTGTAGTCTGTTGTCACCAGCTTTTTTTTGGGTACCCTTTTCTCCACGAAGAAACTAGTAAAAAGTCTCGTCTATAGCCGGGGGGGGGGTCCAACCCTCCGTCTTTGGTCGCCTGCGTTCAAGCCTCTAGTCTGGGCCTTTTCGATCGTACTCGCCTCTACCCCCGCCACCTACGAGTTGTTGCCCCGCGGCCTGTTCCGAGGACTGACGGACCTGACGACGGTGTGCGGCGCGTCCGGTGCGGCGCGTCCGGTGCGGCGCGTCCGGTGCGGCGCGTCTGGTGCCAACGGGAAGCGCCCGCCATTCGGAACCTGAAAACCTAGTGCGGTGCGGCCTCTTCCTTTTAAAATCTACATGAATGCGATCGTTTTTGATTAAAAACGGACAGAAACTACAATTTTTAGACGGAGCTCCATGGGGACTAGTGCTATTTTTAGAACATGCCTTGCGGGCGACTCACATGGTCCCTGCGGGCGACCAGGTGCCCGCGGGCACCGTGTTGGCTACCTCTGCAATAGACGTTATTCATATTTGTTTTCACGGTGTATGGAGAGCGATATCTTCATGAAATCTCGTCTCATTACTGAGCAAAGATATGAATTTGGCTGGTAGAAGCTGCTTTTGGACGATGCATCGGTTTGTTTACCAGCTCTTGGCAGGTGAGCTGAGGAGCTGAGTCCAGAAACACAGAGCGGACCGAGAGATCCACACTTCAAACTAAATCCCCAGCTCAGCCCTGAGGGGAGCGTTCCAACACGAAACATCTCCTCCTCTTCCTCCTCCTCCCCCCCTCTCTCGTCTCTCTGAACTCCCCCGAGGAGCAGAGCAGCCCAGTGGTTCCTGTCAGCCTCCACAAGCAGCCAACAGGAGGGTCAGAGGTCAGCGCCTCATCCCAGAAACAGAGCACCGTCTGGGGGATAGCAGGGCCCGAGGAGAGCCTGCAGATCAAGGACACGCTCATCCACCCATGAAAGAAGAGAGGGAGGGAGGGAAAGGAGGGGGGGAGGAGGGAAGATAGGAGGGAAGAAGATGAGATGAGGAAAGGAGAGGAAAGGAAGTGGAAAGATACAAAACAGGATGAGAGTAAGGAGTGAATAAATTATGAGGAAAGGAATGATGAGAGAGAACAAAATATAAGTGAAATAGTGAAAAAAGGAAAGGAAGGACAGGGGGAGAAATCACTAGGAAGAAAGGTAGGTGAGAAGGAGGGAAGGAAAGGACGGAGGGATATTGAAAGGAGGAAGTCAGAAGAGGAAGGATGCAGATGGGAGGAGATGAGAAATAAAGAGAGGGGAGAAGAGAAGAGAAGGAAGAGGACAGAGAAGGAACAAAGGGGAAGGAGAAGAGGCAGAGAGAGCAAAGGAAAGGAGGTGAAGAGAATAGGAAAGAGAGGACAGAAGGGGGGGGGTAGGGCATGAAAGAGAGGGGAGATAAGGTGAAGTGTGGAGAAAGATGGCAGGAGGAACAAGGAGACTGACGGGGAGAAGATGGGACAAGACAGGAGGAGATAAGAGAATAAAGGAGTGAGGAAGACAAGGAGAGGAGGGGATATAAGACAGAAGGTAAGGGAAGGAGGGAGTAAATAGAAGACAGAAGAGGAGATAGTGAAGGAGAAATAATAGGAGGGAAAAAGACTGAGAAGCTAGAGGAGAGGAAGGACAGGATAGGAAACAAGGAGGAAGTAGAAGAGAGAGGAGATGAGAAGAGGATAGGAAACAAGGAGGAAGTAGAGGAGGGAGGAGATCAGAAGAGGACAAAGAAGACAGGAGAGTAAACATGAAGTAGAGGAGAGAGGAGAAGAGGAGAAGAAGAGAGGAAATAGAGGGCAGGAGAGGAAACAAGGAGGAAGCATTGGAGAGAGGAGATAAGAAGAGGAAAAAGAGGACAGTAGAGGAAATAAGAAGGAGGTAGAGGAGAGAGGAGAAGAGGCTACGAGGGAGAGAGAATGAGGCGTAGTGAATTATCTGCCAACGTCTCGGTGGATTCGCGTGTTTGAAAAGGAGGAGCGGCTCTAAATTACCATGCAGTCAGGAGGGAGGGAGCGCTCCATATATTATGGATGATAGGAGGAGCGTGAACACCAAAGAGCGGAGCATCAAACAGTGTTGGAACAGATCCTCAGAGCTCCCCCGGGTCAACAAACGTACAGCAGAGGGTCCCACGTACACGAGGCCCTCGTCCGTCAGCGTTATTAACATCTACAACGTGGAGATTAAAGATTAATGCGTACACGCGTACACGCGACGGATCAATGCTGCATTCAAACAGGCTTCTAGTGTCTCAGACCAATTCATATAAATACATATCAGGTTATCATCATCACCGTGTCCTGTTGGTTTGTATCAAAACATGTGCTGTTATATTCACATATGACGACAATACGAATAACAACACAATTATGAAATGTCATTTTTACATTTATGTATTCCTTTTCTTCTATTTTCTGTCTTGTTTTAGTGTTTACAGCTTGTTTCATTAAAAAAATTTAAAAAAGATGATGAGGAAGCAAATATTTAAAAAGCGAAAAAACAGCACTTCTGTTTATTGTGGTTTTGTTTTTCAGTCGTTTTTTGTGCAAAATAAGCCTGTTTACATCTGGAGTGAGCCAAAACTATAACAAACATCCAGCTGCAGCCGGCGCACTGAAGCCGGAGACGAGACGCGATGTTACTGAGATGAAAGACGCGGCAGCAATTACACCGACTCTCAATGGAGCTGAAACAGGACATAACATCAAATCACCCCAACATAAATATTGATGGACGGTGTGTTTAACGCTCGCACTAAAGTCAAGGTCAGCATCAATCAGAGCGCTAAAGCTGCTCAAAAAGAAAACTAGAAGAGGCAATAAAAGAGAAATAACACAAATGTATGAATTGATTTCTGTTACTAAGACTATTTGACAGACATGACACAATGAGCAGCTTCTAGGAACAGAGTAGCGCTGCAACAACTGTGCATACTGAACCAAACCAGAGCCAAGATACACGAGAATATTCTACTGAATAATAGACACAAATGGGCTGCAACAACTGTGGATATTGAACCAAAGCAGGGCTAAAGTACAGGAAGAGTTGATCAAAGCGGGGTTAAAAGACGAGAGAATTCTGGACCAAACCACAGCGCCAGAACACCAGTGAAGACAGCACCAAACCAGGACTTAAACGCCAGTGAAAACTGGACCAGACCAGACCAGAGCTAAAACACCAGTGAGTGGCTCAAACCAGGACTAAAACATCTATGAATACTGGACTAAACCAAGACCAAAACACCAGGTAAAGCACCAGTGAATACTAAACCAAACTAAGCTGAAATACCAGAGAACATTGAGCCAAATATAGTGGACACAAAGTACAGAGAGGCTGAAAGGGTTCTGGTTAGTCTTGCATGAAACAAAGTATCGGTAAAAGAAAAAAAGGATCAATAAACACAATCATATGAGAACATTGTACACTCACACACAGACACAGACACACACACACACACACACACCTTTACTGCAACTAATGAATATTATATTAATGATCCATCAAATGGATGGTCGCTGAATAACGGTTGATACAAAACAAACTGCAGTAAATTCTGAAAATCTTCAAAACTGGGAAGAGTAAAAATCATAAAACTGATTTTCTTTTTCAAGTGTGTGAGAGAGAGAGTGTGTGTGTGTGTGTGTGTGTGTGTGTGTACAATGTTCTCATATGATTGTGTTGATTATCTTCAGGTCACTGATGTCCACTTACAGCTCCTTCACGGAAGACTTGTCACAGAGAGACTATTGTGTCAGTAGTGATTTAAAAACACAACCTATCTCCATGTAATCAGCACATTTGTGTGTGTGTGTGTGTGTGTGTGTGTGTGTGTGTGTGTGTGTGTGCACTTTGAAGCACCTGGTTGCGTAAATCAAAACAACAAGCAGCAGCGGTAGCTGTAGGAAGGAAGGAAGGAAGGAAGGAAGGAAGGAGGAAACAATGTGAAGGACGAAGAGACACAGACTCTGGCAGCTGCAATAAATCCTCCAGGAGCCATTTTTCTCTTGTTTTTGTGTCTGCGGGACTCATCAGGTCAAATCGATACCGCGGTCGCACCGACTTTCATCTCACTCTAGATTGGTATTAATGACAGTTGGGGGGGGGGGGGGGGGGGGGGGGGGGAGGCTGGAAGGAACCGTGACAACAGAAAACTTTGGCACCGATGAAGAATTGTCAAACTGAAAACATTATGACTCCGGTCATGTCTGCTGCAGACACAGAGGTACGAACCAGCAAAAAGCAAAACATTAAAATAAGCAAAACATCAAAAGACAAAAAGAAGACGATGGACTCCAAGCAAATGACATCAATGAGAGAATTGTCATTCAGTGTCAGGACAACTTAATCCTGTTTTTAAAATCGTGATTTTATAATATTCTAGTTAAAAATGTCCAAAAACAGTGAAGGAAACTGTGTCTCTGCTATTTAAATAAAGGTATAGATGAGACAGATTAATAGACTCTGTAATCTATTCTAAGACTGATCGGATTCTCATAATTAAATAAATTATCTTTTTTCCTCATCTGCACCTCTCAACATCCAAGACGATTATTAATTAACTGTAAACTTGGCAGCTCGCCGGGTGAAGTCGTAAACTCTTCAAAGCGGAGTCGTGTTCTGACAGCAGAGTGACGGTAAAACTTCTCCGCTGTTGTTTTCACTTTAACCGTCATGGAAACTTCACCGGAGTGACAACTGTGGCAGAAAGTCTGGACGACATCCAATCTGGTGTCTAATTATCAGAATATTAACAACTATCTGTGGAGGCAGAGTTCAGAGTGTAACGCAGCGACAACTGTTGGTGATTTAAGACAGGTGAAGAAGTCCGACTGTATAGACGTCTCTTGATTTATTACCTCAGTAAACATTGTAAACATGAGTTTATGGTCTCAATCTCTAGTTTCAAGTCTTCTTCAATACAGCATGATGTTCATTTAGTACATTATGGTCCATTTAGAGTCACACAGACCATAAAGCAGGGGATGCTTTAGGGCGGGGCTACACAGTGATTGACAGGTCTCTACCTGTTGTCTGTGTTTTCGTCTTATATCTTTAACCGTTGTTTTCACTTCATGGAAGTTAATTGTAGCATTTTGGTCGACTAAACATGTCTTATTTAGCATTTGGTTGCTCTTAGCTTGGTTGGTCTTTTGTCACTTCTGGTTGCAAAAAAAACCAAGATGGCGACGACCAGTATGCCAAAATCGATGCTTCCAAAACGGTCGTCCACAAACCAATGGGAGTCGCTGACTACGTCCACTTCTTCTATGCACACCTAATGCTACGACACAGAGTTATATTTTAGACAATCACAACCTCAACTCTCTCCAACAACGGCCTTATCACCCAAACCCAATAGTTTGGAATTGGAATTTAAAAATTGTTGTTTTACTGCGGATTTCCTTGTCAAATACCGCCGCTTGGCCAGCGGTCCTACGCTTCACAGTGAGGTTCTACCTCCAGCATCAGTGTTGGACGTGTCAGGGACGCCGTAGGTTTACGTGGTTTTTAAGGTTTACTCAACAATAGTACAGGTTTAGAAGATTGATAGTTCAGCAAAATCAGTAGGCTACGTTTGTTTTAAGCTAACGTGGCATGAGTTAAGTTGGTCAACCTTCACAGCTGTCTCCTGGGTGAAAGTCCTGTTTGTCTGACCCGACCTTCGCCTCCGTCCTCCTCCCAAAAGCGGACGTTCTCTCTCTCTCTTTAAACTACGTCCATTGTTCTGACCGGACACTTAAAGGGTGCTTCGTTGGGTCGGTATCAGACGCCAACGGTGTGAAAAAGCGTCGGTATATCTGACGCCCTGGTAGTGAGAACGAGCTGGTGTATGCAAAGAGGTGGAGAATATATGTGTATCTGCTATTCTGTAAAGGTGTGTCTGCATATCTGCCTCTGGAAGCTTTTCGAGTACACAAACAAAACTGCCGCAGTCAGTATTTCACCCCCCTCTCTCTCTCACACACACACACACACACACACACACACACACACACACACACACACACACACACACACACATACACACACGTGGCCATTAGCAGGGTGCTAGGTTGCTGGCTGAGGTGTCAGACAGCCAGATGAGGTCTGAGCCGCTCTCGTGGCTTCCTGCCTCATTTCCATCCATTACGGAAGGGGCTGAGGCTCAGAAAAAAAAAGCTCATTTGGCTCCATTAGAGGGCCGGAGCACCACCGTCCAATCACGACGACCAGATATCAGTCCACGCGGAATGAACGGATGAACATCACGTTAGATTCTTCTATGTTGCAGGTTGGTAGTTTGTCACGATAGGAAGTAAACGAGACATTTCAAAATGTTTGTGAGGCGGAGAGTGTGTGAATGAATGCACTAATGAGATAATTAGTGAGTGAATGAATGAATGAATCAGTCAAGTGCATCTTTCTCTTTGCATTTTGCTGCACCGTTTGAATGAAAAAGCCTTTTTTTGGTTCAGTCTGTAGTAAATTAAATGGAAGTGAGCCACTCCAAAACGACATTAAAACCTCCCCTCTTATCAGACGCCAGAAACTTGTGCTCGTGGGTATCGAGGCACAAAAGAGCTGCGAACACTCGCATCTGGCTGTGTTTTAAATATTCCATTATAGGAGCCATTAGGATAATTACAACTCGAGCTTCTTTTTAACTGATCTGACTGTGAATCCGTCTTTTCTTTTTTGTTTTACGCCACAGACGAACCATTTTTCCACGCCCTCCTCTGGCCCAGTTTGACTCCTACTGACAAATGGCAGAGCGAGGAGAAATGCTAACAGGGAGGAAATGAATGTAACAGGAGTATATTTTACACAAAAGTGGGAAATGGACGGCGGGGTTGGAAGAGGGTTCAGCCGAGGCTGGAGAGCCAATTCTCGGTCCTGTGTGCTTGTTTTGTTTCTGTTATTTTTGAGCGATGAAGAGGACGAGAGCGAGGCCATGTCGGGATGTTTATCACTTCTGATCTCGGCTGCAGAGGAGGGAAAATGAAAAAGGCATATTTGTGTTTGCTCTCTTGGAAACGGCGACCTGTCCTATTAATACAGAAAGAAACACACACACACGCACACGCACACACACACACACACACACACACACTCGTGTTTCTATATGCGCTGCAAAATGCAATTCGGCAGGTGGCAGCTGATAAATGTCAGGCTTTTTCCTTCTGCGGGAAAAAAATTATTATTATTATTATAGTCCTTTTATAAGCAGGAACAGGAGGGAAGTGTTCTTTCATATGTGTTCTACCAAATAGCCTCGAGATGATATAAACTAAATAGAAATGTCACAGTCTCTCTATGTGCTGCAGTCAACAGTGTTGTTTTTTTATACGTGAGATGACACGAGAGCATGAATCCATGAGGACGCTCTGAAACAAGAAGAACGTGAGATGCAGAAGACGTTGATCTGATGTCAGGATAGGCGACCGGTAGCTTAACCCACGGCACACTAGCAGTAGGTGTGCAAGATAGATTTTTCCTCGTGCCAAATGACCTCTTTCACTGCAGTTGTGCAGCCGGTTTATTTACGTTAGTTTACCTCAGTAAACATTGTAAACATGAGTTTATGGTCTCAATCTCTAGTTTCAAGTCTTCTTCAATACAGCATGATGTTCATTTAGTACATTATGGTCCATTTAGAGTCAAACAGACCATAAAGCAGGGGATGCTTTAGGGGCGGGGCTTACTGTGATTGACAGGTCTCTACCAGAGACGTATACAGCGTCTCTACGTCACTCCTCCTCAGTCCAGATATGGTCACTTCCTCTTCACTGGTTGCAAAAAAACAAGATGGCGACGGCAAAATCGCCTTGACTACGTCCCCTTCTCATCATATATACAGCCTGTGGTTGTATTCAATTTCTGTCAATAAACCGCCCTTAATGCTACACACTGTTCCTTTAAGAAATGCATTATTACACCAACTAAAAGACAAAAACAAACCAACTATCTGGTTTTGGCGGCTAACCTGCCATCACCTCCACTTCCTGATAAATGGCCGACAGTGAAAACCCAAAGTTTGATTTCCTGCTCTGACGATGATTTATACTTAGTGCTTAGTGTTTTTGGACTCTCTCTCTGTCTCTCTCTCTCTGTCTCTCTCTCTCTGTCTCTCTCTCTGTCTCTCTCTGTCTCTCTCTCTGTCTCTCTCTCTCTGTCTCTCTCTCTCTCTGTCTCTCTCTCTCTCTGTCTCTCTCTCTGTCTCTCTCTCTGTCTCTCTCTCTCTGTCTCTCTCTCTGTCTCTCTCTCTCTGTCTCTCTCTCTGTCTCTCTCTCTCTGTCTCTCTCTCTGTCTCTCTCTCTCTCTGTCTCTCTCTCTCTGTCTCTCTCTCTGTCTCTCTCTGTCTCTCTCTCTGTCTCTCTCTCTCTGTCTCTCTCTCTGTCTCTCTCTCTCTCTGTCTCTCTCTCTCTGTCCCTCGCCCCATGTGGTGTTACTGATGACATTTGAGTGCAGCGTCACTTCACTTGCTACAACACTCTCTTCTTCCCCTCCTTAAATTTCCTCTCTGTCTCTCTCCTCTGTGCTTTCTTTCATTTGTCGTTCACACTTCTCCCCGATATTGTTCTTTAGTTTCCGAGACTATAACAAATGAAACCGGGCACATGTTTTTATCTATTTTCTTTCCTTCTTGCTCCACTTTCTTTCCTCCTCCGGCAACATTTTTTATTTTCCTCATCACACCCTCTTCCTCCCTCTCTCCCCCTCCTCAATCGTTCTCCTTTTATATCTTCTCCACTCTTTTCTTTCTTCTTCCTCTCATTCTCATTCACCTCCTCTTCTTCTTCCTCCTCCTCCTCTGCTGTTCTATCTCTCCCTCGCTCGCCCTCTGCTCCTTCCTCGCCAGTGTTTTTAATGAGCTCACTCGTCTCTCAGTAAATGAACAGCCACCCTGCTGAATTGCAGTCTCAGGCAAAACCTTAAATAAGCTATCATTGCAGATGAACTCATTTTCACCCAACACACACACACACACACACACACACACACACACACACACACACACACACACACTAACACACACACACAAACAGAAGTGCTGCAGAAGGTAATTGTTAAAATGATTGTGTTTTCTGGCCTAGTTGCTGAATTTCACACAGAGTCAGGCACAGGCAGGACGCCTGTAGTTGGAGGGTTATAATTGGAGTGTTTAACAACCAAAAATTGCTTTGTTCATCTTTCTTTCTGTGTGCGTGTGTGTGTGTGTTTAACGACATGTTACACAAATTACATGAACGAAAACACACTTGTGTCTTAAGTCCCGTCCCTCCATCAACATATCTTCTGAAAACTACGATATCTTACAAGAAAGTTACTCCTCATTTTTTGTGTGTTTTTCTACAAAAGTCCAGCAACACGTGTCACTTTGAATTTACTTAGTTATGTTGAGACAACTAAACTACTTAGTTATGTTGAGACAACTAAACTACTTAGTTGGGTTTAGACAACTAAACTACTTAGTTAGGTTGAGACAACTAAACTACTTAGTTGGGTTTAGACAACTAAACTACTTAGTTGGGTTTAGACAACTAAACTACTTAGTTATGTTGAGACAACTAAACTACTTAGTTATGTTGAGACAACTAAACTACTTAGTTATGTTGAGACAACTAAACTACTTAGTTAGGTTGAGACAACTAAACTACTTAGTTGGGTTTAGACAACTAAACTACTTAGTTAGGTTGAGACAACTAAACTACTTAGTTGGGTTTAGACAACTAAACTACTTAGTTGGGTTTAGACAACTAAACTACTTAGTTATGTTGAGACAACTAAACTACTTAGTTATGTTGAGACAACTAAACTACTTAGTTATGTTGAGACAACTAAACTACTTAGTTAGGTTGAGACAACTAAACTACTTAGTTAGGTTTAGACAACAATACTACTTAGTTAGGTTGAGACAACTAAACTACTTAGTTGGGTTTAGACAACTAAGCTACTTAGTTAGGTTGAGACAACTAAACTACTTAGTTGGGTTTAGACAACTAAACTACTTAGTTGGGTTTAGACAACTAAACTACTTAGTTATGTTGAGACAACTAAACTACTTAGTTATGTTGAGACAACTAAACTACTTAGTTAGGTTTAGACAACAATACTACTTAGTTAGGTTGAGACAACTAAACTACTTAGTTGGGTTTAGACAACTAAACTACTTAGTTAGGTTGAGACAACTAAACTACTTAGTTGGGTTTAGACAACTAAACTACTTAGTTGGGTTTAGACAACTAAACTACTTAGTTAGGTTGAGACAACTAAACTACTTAGTTGGGTTTAGACAACTAAACTACTTAGTTGGGTTTAGACAACTAAACTACTTAGTTATGTTGAGACAACTAAACTACTTAGTTAGGTTGAGACAACTAAACTACTTAGTTAGGTTTAGACAACAATACTACTTAGTTAGGTTGAGACAACTAAACTACTTAGTTGGGTTTAGACAACTAAACTACTTAGTTAGGTTGAGACAACTAAACTACTTAGTTGGGTTTAGACAACTAAACTACTTTGTTAGGTTCAGACAACTAAACTACTTAGTTAAGTTTAGACAACAATACTACTTAGTTAGGTTTAGACAACAATACTACTTAGTTAGGTTGAGACAACTAAACTACTTAGTTGGGTTTAGACAACTAAACTACTTAGTTAGGTTGAGACAACTAAACTACTTAGTTGGGTTTAGACAACTAAACTACTTAGTTGGGTTTAGACAACTAAACTACTTAGTTATGTTGAGACAACTAAACTACTTAGTTAGGTTGAGACAACTAAACTACTTAGTTAGGTTTAGACAACAATACTACTTAGTTAGGTTGAGACAACTAAACTACTTAGTTGGGTTTAGACAACTAAACTACTTAGTTAGGTTGAGACAACTAAACTACTTAGTTGGGTTTAGACAACTAAACTACTTAGTTAGGTTGAGACAACTAAACTACTTAGTTGGGTTTACACAACTAAACTACTTTGTTAGGTTTAGACAACTAAACTACTTTGTTAGGTTTAGACAACTAAACTACTTTGTTAGGTTCAGACAACTAAACTACTTAGTTAAGTTTTAGAAAAGATCGTTTGGTTTAAAATAAGTACAGAAGTGACGTTACTTAAGTGAGGAACATAAGTTACGTGATAAATAAACCAATGTTGAATCAGCTGTCTCCTACATAGACTTTTTTTTTACCCATCCACCTCCCCTCCTGCTTTGAGGTCTTTATACTTTCTTGTTTATGATTACGTGGTAATTACAGCGTATTGATTTCCGTGAGTGTAGTCTGCAAACATTTGACTCCACTATCACCTCTTTGATCCCTCACACACCTCTTCCTTTTCCTTTCTGATCCTCCAGCCATCATTTGGACCTCTCTATAAATCCTTGGCACTCCTCCAACGCTCTTTTGTAACCCGTTCACATCCTCTTCACTTCTTCTGATCCACAATCATCACATTTTCTCTTCTGTTGACCCTTCCATCATGTTGCCACCCCTGTCTTGACCCACATGAGTCCGTCTGACTCACAGCATCTTTCCAGCTCAATATCATCAGTTTTGGCAGTATAAACCTCTCTACACCTCTATTATTCTTCTGATCCCTCCAGCATCCTTTATACCAGACCTGGACATTGTACGGCCCGCGGGCCATATCCGGCCCATTGGCTGTCGCCGACCGGCCTGCGGGACATCAATGGGAAATTAGGAATAAACTGTAAATAAGTGTACATCATACACAGAATACAGCTGCATAGCTTTTATTTTGAAGGCGACTGCTGCTGTTTTTTTATCTCAATCTAAGTACATTAGTACGTTCGTGGATGTGTGCAAGCAGCAGCGTCACTGCAATCCCAATAATGTCAGTGCCGGCAGCCGGACTCGTGCCGGTGTATTCGGCCCGATTCTGGCGCGTAATTCATTCCGAGTCTCAACCGAGTCGGCAACCGGACTCGGCCCGACGTGCTTCTTCCGGCATGCCGAGCTTACGCAGGTGCTGGGCCAGGTCATGTTGGCTACCTGAGATGTGTTGGTGATGCAGAGCGGACAGGGACATCTGAGGCTTTGTAGCTAAGCTGCTAAATCAACATGCTCAGAAGATGTTGGTTCTCTTTGGATCGACCTCCATATGTGAACAAACATTCTCCGTGATGAAGTTCAACAAATCCAGATCCTCTCTCACTGACATCACCTGTCAGCTGTTCTTCACATCTCACCTCACACATTCAGCCTGACTTCAGTCACTCCTTCACTGAACTGACAAACAGAAAATGAGGTCATTGGACTACAAACAATCGTAAAAAAAGTACAAACTTTGCAGAAATAAGATCCCTGTCAGTGTTTTACTATTAGATATGGATTTTACAAATGTATATTTGTCTGGATCATTATTCCTGCTGCAAGGTGGAGCTCATTTTATACTCTGTTGTTCAGTTTGTGTAGTTAGGAAAGGTTTGAAAAGTGATAATGTGCAAAGTAACTAGTAACTAAAGCTGCCAGACAAATGTGCTGGAGTAAAAAGTACAATATTTCCCTCTGAGATGTAGTGGAGTAGAAGTACAAAGTTGAATAAAATAGAAATACTCAAGTAAAGTACCTTGACTTTGTACATAAGTACAGTACTTAAGCAAATAGACTTAGTAACATTCCACCACTGATCATAACATTTACTCTCACCACTCACAGCTCATCAAAACCAAACAACGTACTGCTTTTTATAAAGAGGTGGAATAATACTGAGCAGGTATGAGTTCAGTCTATTGGTCCGGCCCTCCACAACAGTCCCTGTTTCTCATGTGGCCCCTTGGGAAAAATAATTGCCCACCCCTGCTTTATACCCTTCTATGGCCACGTTCTACCTCTTCATCAGTTAATTTAATAGAGTTCTTTCAGTCATTGTCAACCCTTTAGCCATTTGATTAATCCTTTATACCACCATGACCCCACAACACACCTTTAGTTCGTCCTCCTTCATATCTTTTCACCCATCTAACAGCCCTTTGATCCCTCTATGAGCCTGAATACCATATATACCCTTATAAACCCATATATTACCTCTTGGTCCCCTCTATCTTCCTTTATAATCCCTTTTTAAGTCTATATTATCCTTTATACCCAACTATTGTCTAATTATGCTCATGTGTCATCCATTTATATCCTTCCATCATCCCTTTAACCCTTCAATAAGCCCTCCTCACTTTCTAACAGCTATTTGTACCACTGGGTGATCTATTTACCCCTTTACGAAGGTTTAGCCATCCTTCCAATCCCTCCATCATCTTCTACACCCTCCTTTCCATCCTTTGAACCTCCTATCATCCCGTTACACCCTTCTATCATCATTTAGACGCTTTTACCATCCCTCTGTACTCATCTACCCCCCTATAAACCCTTACAGCTTCCCTTTATACTCATATTTACCTAACTGACACCTCTATCATCTTTTATACCAACTATTGTCCATTCATGCCCATGTGTCATTTAAAGCCTATTAATCCTCCCTTTCTACCCTTCTACCATCCCTTTAACCCTTCAATAAGCCCTTCTCAACTTCTCTCACAACCTTTAGCCATTCCTCTGTTATCCTTTATCTCCTCCTATCATCCCTTCACATCCTTCTATCATTATGTACAAGCTTTCACCATCCCTCTGTACCCTTCTACCCTCCTATATGCTCAAAGCTAATGAGTCAGCCTCAGCTATTTATACTTCATACCCCCAACACCAATCTGACTTGTTATAATAATTTGTTACTTAATCGGTCCTTTTCAAGCCTTAATCATCCTTTAATTACTCTATCGTCTTCATACCCTTCTATCATTCCTTTGATCCATGAATAAATCCCTGTCACTCTTCCATCTATACCATTGTGATGCTTAAATAAGTCCTTTATACAACACTGTAATCCATTTATAACCTATCATCCCTTAAATAAATGCTTCATACCCTTCTAACATGGCTCTGATCTCTTTGACCTCTCCATAAGTGATTTTCACTCCCTGACCTCTCTGTCAGTCCTTTCCCCCCTTGTATCCCTCTCTCACCCCTCTTATCTCCCTCTTTCCAGGGTTCAAAGGTCCAGGCATCCATCGGAGTAAAATAAATGTTTGCTTTGGGATTTGAAAGGCAAACCACACTCTGTCTCCGTTTTCCTGCCTTCCAGATTGTGTACACGATTAAAGAATTTCAGCATCTGAAGTGCTGTAATGAGCCACTGACAACGAGGCAGTCGCTGCCGCCTCCTCACAGGACAGAGAGCTGATTATATAACCAGACCATAGAAACAAGGCTACTGTGTTAGGACTAAAAATAGCAGAGAGAGAGAGAGAGAGAGAGAGAGAGAGAGATAGAGAAGAGAGAGAGAGAGAGAGACAGAGATTCTTTCTCTACTTCTTTCCTTCCCTCTATTCAGTCATTTCATCTTTCTCTCTGTGCAGTCACTTTATTTCCTTTTTCTTTTCCTCCTCTATGTCCTTCGCCTCCTTTCATTCATCCTCTCCTCCTTTCTGTATCTTTGTTCCCTTTTCTTCATCTCATTCTTCCTTCTTATTCTGTCATCCTTCACCATCCGCCTCACATGTTATCAAAGAGAGGGAGCTCACATTCCCTCTGTGTGTGTGTGTGTGTGTGTGTGTGTGTGTGTGTGTGTGTGTGTGTGTGTGTGTGTGTGTGTGTGTGTGTTTTCATGACAGCAGCAGGATACTGGGAGCACTGGTGTGTTTCCATTATCTCTCCACAATGCACAGCTGCTGAACCACTTGGATGAAAAGAGTGACGATTGAAAAAACAAACACTCACTATTCTTCATATACATGAAACCAAGTTATCACGATGCCACACACACACACACACACACACACACACACACACACACACACACAGAATACATCTACAGTTGATAAGAAGTCATTTTCAAGGTGAATATTAAAGATTATTATCATGTTCGATAACACACGACGGCACATACACATGAAAGAATACTAGTTATCTTTTTATCTGTAATTCATTCTGCATTTGTAATGACCTCATTTCATATATATATATATATATATATATATATATATACTGTATACAAAACAGAAACAAATGAGCCGCTATAAAGAATAACGTGTTGGTACAAACAGCAGAAACTACAAGAGATCAAAGATACATTTTAAAAGGCTCGGCCAACCAGATCAGATAATCAGGACACGCTCACACAGGTTCAGCAAATAACGGCTTCTGGTGGTTTCTTTGACTGGAGAGAGAAAGGTTTGTTCCATATCTGAAGAAATTCCTAACCCGTCTTTTCAAAATAAACTTCCCTCAAAAAATTTAGTTTCAGCAACAAAACTACTTAGTTACTGAAGAATGCAAGTTACGTGACAAATCAATGTTGGACATTTTTTGACTTGATATTTTTGATGCCGTTAAGACTAATCAGACAAAGTTCGACCGTTTGTCTCCTTGTCGCCGCCCACTCTTCTCACTGAGAAACGTATCCTCATAAAACGCTTCATATGATATCTAACGAAAAAAAGTTACTTCTCAGTTTTTGTGCGTTTTCCTATGAAAGTCCAACAACACGTGTCAATTTATTTTCAAAATAAACTTCTGTATTCACAGGAAACAACTTAGTTAGGTTTTGGCAACAAAACGACTTAGTTAGGTTGAGGCAACACAACTACTTAGTTAGGTTGAGGCAACACAACTACTTAGTTAGGTTGAGGCAACACAACTACTTAGTTAGGTTGAGGCAACACAACTACTTAGTTAGGTTGAGGCAACACAACTACTTAGTTAGGTTGAGGCAACACAACTACTTAGTTAGGTTGAGGCAACACAACTACTTAGTTAGGCTTCGAAAAAGATGGTGAAATACTCAACGTATCGTTTACATTTTGTTAAACACAAACCGATGCTGACTGATTGTAGGAGACGAGATGCAAACATCGGTGTCAGCAGTCAGACATTTTAATGCATCCAACCCTCCATCCTGACCTCCATAACAAGCACTACCATCATCATGCTGCTCACGTCTTTGAGTCTCAGAGGAGAGTCACTCATCACATGATCACACAAGGTTGTGGAGGCTATTATTTCTGTTGTTTCTGTGTCAGTTTACAGTCTGTCCTGTCTGTCTGTCTTCCTACTAGAACCACCTTTCCCTTTCTACAGTTCATCCTCGTCCCGCTGCTCTTTATTTGTACAGCTCATCATGTGACCACTTTCTGCTCTCAGCAGCGGCACATTCTCCCCATACAAGTCTTTATTCTAGTAAAATGTGTCATTAAATAACATTTAACATATAAACTTAATGATTATTAACATTAATATTGGATTCTAATATCATTTCAATATCATCCACCTGTGTTCGACCTTCTCTGGCTCATATCCTTTTTTTAAACTTCCTGCCATAATGGCTAATGTACGTTTCTACATTTGCCTTCAAGGCCTGTTGGAACCAGATGAGCTTTTCTGAGAAATAGTCACTATTTCCTCCTGAAGCTTCCCTCAAATGGGATTAGTTCCTCTAGGCCAGAGGAAGAGAGCGGTAATTATTACTTGATCTGTTTGTTAATTTTAATGTTATTCTTAAATCCCCCCCATTTCACCAAAGTATTTTTTCCAGCTCCTGGTGGTCTGATCGTTCTCAGTTTGAGGGGACTTCTGCTAATGTAAATGTGGCAGATTACTATTTCAACGTCAATAAAATATCTGCACATTAACTTGGAGACATTAGTATAATTACTGTAAAATAACAAGCCCATCACTGAGCCTGTAGCAGGAAGTAGGATTCTACACGGTGATCCTGTGCTGCACGTTTAATGTGTGTGAAGGAGGGAGCCGTTTGTTCAAACAGAACAAACAGCAACAGGGTGAATTGAAACGCCAAGAAGTGAAACGAAACTATACACACAATATGAGTTTTTATATATTATGAATAACATTTTTGACTTGGGCGTGAAGACGAATCACACAACGTTGGAGCGTTTGTCTTCTTGTCGCTGCCCATCGTTCTCAATGAGTAAAGTATACTTATATAACGGTTCATTTGATATCCAACGAAAAGTTATTACTCAATTTTTGCAAGTTTTCCTACGAAAGTCCAGCAACACGTGTCGATTTATTTTTAAAATAAACATCAACGTATATTCACAGGAAACAGCTTAGTTAGGTTAAGGAAAAGATGGTGGAATAGTTAAGTTTAGGTGGTTTGGGTTAAAAGTGAGTGTCGCTACTTAAATACTGAAGTTACGTAACAAATAAGTCAACATTGACTCTCACACAGGACATGAACAGCGGTCTCCTGGGTGAAAGTCTGTTTGAGTCTGAAGTATCCATCCTCTCTCCATCATGTTTAACTGACATGTTTAACTAGTTGAAGTTAAGTTAATGCTCTTCACATGATTAAAGACATATGTTGGTTTCAGAGTTGTTAATTCTCTATTGAGGACAAACCCACAGCTGAAACCTACAAAGACTGTTTTAATGAATGTGCACAGAGACTCAATGACTGTGTTTATGAGGCAACACACTGGGTGGTAGGAGGGCCATTGCTCCAGTCATGTCAACTGCCAGATGCTCACGAGAACAGAAATTATTGAACCACAACACCAACATGCACAGTTTATCTTGCTAATTCATACTGCGATCTGTGTGGCAGAGGAAAAGAACTGGAGGACAAACGATTGGATGATGAGAAAATCCATCAATGAGCAAAAAACTCACAACCTTCGTCCTTCATTAATACCAGTTTGTGTGTAAGAAATGGTATGCTTTATGCGTGTTTTTGAGTGTACGCATAGTTCATACATCGCTGAAAAAGAGATGTTGGAAGCAAATCAGAGGTCAGGAAACAACGAAGATGTGAAGTTCCTGCAGAGTTTTAGGAACTTATGTTGTTTATTTTGTGCTTCTTTCTTACTGTCGAGACTCAAACAAAGTCTGAGGAATCACGGGAGTAAAACAGAAATGTGACATCATGCAGCAATGACAGTTTAAGATTCACTGCATTCAGTTTAGATTTGTGAGGGCTGTTTTCTGGCTGTTAACGATCTTCTCAGTCGTCAGTCTGAGATAAATCCCAACATATTTCCTCACCTGTCACACAACATTCCCAGCTGGTAACTAAAACGTTGACAGATGCTGATGAGAAATGCTGCTTATTTGTAACTTCGTGGTGTTTTCCAGTTATTGAGCTTCACAGATCCACATTCTTCTCTTGTGTTCTCACAACCGCCTGAGAAATGAATGTTTAAAAGGAGAAAATATATTGTAGTGTGAACTCATATAAGAACCATCTTTCTCTCTTTATTTCTCCGGCTCCATTTGTCCTCTTCCTCTCTACAAGTCCACATTATTTCTCTCTCCGTCTCTCCTCGTTTATCTCTCAGCTCTCATTGCTTCTTTTTTATCTATTTTTCCTCCTCTTCATCCTCCCACTCCCTCGTTCTCTGCCTCTCTCCGTCCCCATCCCCTCGCTCTGACCTTGAGATGAACAGCCAAGCACCTCAGATGGACCAGACTACGGTGATGGGAAATGGAATTGAAATGTTATGGAGTCAAATGTAAAGAGGGGAGAGGTGAGGAAAGAGGAAACGAGGAGAAATGAGGAGGACAGGAAAGAGTATAGGAGGTAAGGAGGAGGAGGAGAAGAAGGAAAGTAATGGAGGAGAAGGAAGCATTAGAAAATAGTGAAAAGCAGACAGTCAGACAGTCAGAAGTCTCCAGATGTCTCGTGTTGTTTGACCAACACATTGTCTACTTTACTTTAATGTAAGACGAGCAGAAGCAGCAGCTGGAACCATAAAATATTTGTCATTTTGACTTGATAAATGACTTAAAGGACGAATTGATCATCAAAACGGTGAAATCATGACTACCAGATGTCTCCCAGATGTAAAGGTGTGTGTGCAGGCTGCTCTCATAGCATTCGTAGCAATACCAAACACAACGTAGTGATATTCATAGATATACCAAGAAGTGACTCCACTCGGGGCCGGAGTGGAGGTGATCGGGACTACAAACAACGATCTTTCCTCCGAGTGTTCGTTCCTCGTGAGAAATTAGAAGTCAACGTTGATGTTTTTCTCACGTAACTTGTGTATTTGAACCAAAACGAGGATCTTTTCCTAAACCTAAGCAGGTAGTTTGGTTTCCTGTGAACAGAAGTTCATTTGAAAAGACGGTCTGCATGTTAGGAGTGGAAACCAACACGTGTTGCAGGAAAACACACGTAGGATATGATAGAAACTGTTGTATTAGGATACGTTGATGTGTTATCACAGCGTTGATAAAAGTCTGATGAACAAAACCTTCAACAAATAGGTTCACATCCTCAGTAAACAGCCAACAGAAGGATCCTTTAGCCTCAGAAGGTCAGGAAACGATCTCTACGATGATAGATGGTTGATGTAGAAAACAAAAACACTTTAAAAGTTCTTCAACCTTAACATGATCATCTGTATATGTTTCCTTTCATGCCTCCACGATGAACAAACTCTCATTCAACCGCTGCAGAACAACCAGAGTCTCATTCATCTGGTTGTTTATGTGGAAGAATACAGTGAAGTTGGAGTGAAGATATTCTTGCTCATCTCTTATTTGTATCAGCGCTTTGAGGGTCTTAACCGTAACTATGAATCACACTTCAGTTCCTAAGAGCACACATTGTCTATTGCTGCAGTGGGTAATGTAGGAAAACAACTAAAACATGTTGATGGTGAACATTTGCTGATGTGTTCAACATTTTGTGATTTGGCAGATGTGAGTTCAGAATGTTTCTGCGTTAATAATCTCATCAGGTGGCGTTATGTTTCCTCTGAGACCTATTTGCATATTTCTAGTCCATGAATGTAAATTCCAAGAGACACGTTGGCTTTTCTTTTGGTGCTTTAATGTGAAGCAGAACTGCAGCATTCTGCAAACACTACCAGCCTCGTAAGAAAAGGAAACACCCAGAGAATTCAAAGAAACCGTCCATAACAGAACACAACATGTGGAGTAACGGTGACCAATGAGATCTGTGAACCGCGGCACCGGTTCACAGAGAACTGAAAACCTTCTGAATAATGAGCCGTTGTCGTTCGCCCACCTTTCACAAAAAGCCCCCGCCGGCCTCTCCACGCCGGCGCTCTGAAGGCTGAGAGAGTAACCACATGTGTGAAAACGTCTCTGCTGCTGTTTGCCCGTCAATAGATGAATAAAAACACCAGCGTGACGGAGGAAGAGAGGGTGAAGGTTTCACGCCCGGCTGCTAATGGGGAGATGTCGTCTACAGGGAACCATGGAACACTCTGCGTTTGTTGTCTGAGGAGGATTTCAGCTGAATGTTTCGGCTGGTTTCCTTCCTGTGAGGAGATTCATGGAATATCAGGTGACTCTACTCTGAAGACGAGGAGGATCGTAGACTTTCACAGATTTAAGAAACACGTGTTTCATCTATCTGTTGTATTCAACGGAGTTCTAGACGGCTTCTACTATTTGACCAGACAGATTTGATCTGTAGACGGGAAGCAGTGATGTAATCTAACATAAACTGACACACCTGTAGGTTCTCATTTAATGTCCACTGCAACACCCCATGTATCCTATAAGATCCAAGATCCCAGTGAAGATGCTCTAAATGTGTCTGAGGGAACAGTGGAGGTTATCCCACGCTGCTGTTATACTCACAGTGTGATGGACATCGGCGATCGCTTTGGACTCACATTTACTCACAGCAGAAGACTTCCTGTCCAACCCGGAAACTTTCAAAAGCTCAGTTTCTTTCCTTATATTCTGGACCTTTCAGGTCTGTGGAGTGAACACTGAGATATGAAACCAATAAGCAGCCAATGAGAACCCACCAAACCTCTACAAGCAGACAAACACCATGAAGACTTGTAAAAAAACTAACATTTCACTTTGTGGACTTAAACAATAAATAATTACAAGCTATTTTCACTCTGTTAACGGCAAACATGTCTTTGGAATAAATGCATTTTGACAGCGCTGATAATGACTTTTGTTTTCATTCCAAGAATACTTCTGTTAAAGTCTTACTTATTCCAAATGCTGGTCGGCTCTTTAAGGAAAGAAACAGCTTTGATTTCAAAGTACTGTCATTATTTATTATCCATTTATTTATTTTTGGGGCACTTTTAACACACCTGGCTCTCCTGATCAAACGCCTCACATCCAGCAGTTTGTTAGATGCGACTTGAAGTGTTTTCAGAAGCGAGGGGTGAGGACGAGTTTATATCGAGGACTCACAAAGACGTGAGCTAGAAACGTCAAATAAACAGGCTGTTAACTTACCGGAAAGGCAGAAAACTAACTGCAAATGAAGACAGAAATCGTGCTGCGGGATTTATTTTGGTACTCGGGGGGTCAAAGAGAGAGCGAATGTGTTTTTCCTCACCCTGAACTCGGCCTCGCAGCAGCAGCTGAACCCTGCTCAGGGTTTAGAGGTATAACAAGTCGAAGTGACGCCCAAAACCCCCGAAAAATCCTCCGCTGCTTTAGTTGATCCTGAGCAAAGGGTACCGGCTCATTTGTGTTGTTGATGATAGGAAGTCAAATCCAGAGCCGCCATTCTTTGCCAACCACAGATGGACTATTGATCCTGATTGCTTTCATGACGATCAGCGTTTCATGTTGTTTAATCTGCCTATAAAAGATACTGCTGGCTTGTAATTGCTTGGTATTTGCAGTGCTAAAGGCTTTGAAGTATTCTGCATGTTTCCAGGCCAAGAATGAGAGTCTGCAGCTCTGTGAGGATGTGTTCAGGCACGGTGTGCTTTCAGCTGAATGCTAACATTAGCATGCTAGCTCTCAGTGACAATGCTAGTTTAGCAGGTATAAAACGTCGAGCATGCTAGCATGTTCTAATGAGCACTGAACACAAAGCGTTTTGGTCCAAATCCAAAGTATTGCAATAATTGTCAAGATATTTCACTAAAAACCCAAAGATGTCACCTCATGGTGGCGCCAGAGGAAGAGTCAGGGATCACCAAAGTCAGTAAGGTTCATCCCACAAATGTCTGAACCAGATCAGTTGAGATGTTTCAGTCTGGATCACACTGGTGGACACATGAACTGACCCTCATGGAGCCCTGACGTTAGCTTAACAACTAGCAATGCTCAAACGCCCAAAAACAGCCAGCAGGTTTACACTATTTATGATAGATGAGCGTTGAATTCTCCACGTTACGGCTGTTCTTGAACTCATCACGTGTGACGAAAAGCAGCCAAATCAAATCAAATCAAAGATTAAAATTGTGACATTTCATCAAAATCACTTTATTCTACACGTCTCATGAAAAAATGACGCCGAAAATAAGACGTTTGCAACAACCAGCTCTTCCAGTTTTGTAAAATACATAATCAAAGAAATATAATAAAATGTAACTTCACAGAAGACACGTCGGAGTTCTTTCTCCTTCTGCCCTGATGCTGCTGTATCTGCGTCTCCTGCGTCTCCATAGAGACGCAGGAGACGCAGAGTTTGATTGGAGGTCCAGTGAGCTCACTGACTGGAATTAGGGAACATATATCATTAGAAAATCTTCATCTCTTGATTGATCAACCCGACCGTTAACCATGAATAGTTTCAGCTCAATTTAGGTTTTTAATCTCTTTTGTTAGAATGTCTCAGGGTGGAAGGAAAACGAGGACCATTCGTAGGAAACGTGTGCAGAAAGTGAAACATCTTTCGGGCCTTTTACAACAGAATGCTCCTGAAAGCAGCGCTGTGCTCTTCCTCCGCCAAACAAGACCTCACTCACCTCCTAAAGCCCATTTAGATGTGCTGGGTTTACCTCGTGGTTCCCCCGTCAGCACATGTGTGTGTGTGTGTGGGGGGGGGGGGGGGGTTAAGAGTAGCAGACGAGGTAAATGAAGCGTACCTGAAGCAGGTGATGCATCACAGAGCTTATGGATGAATATCTGCTGTGTCCACGTCCTCTTAACCACCGAGATAAACATTGTTACGCCATTCAGGGTTTATTTGGCTGAATATATTGGCTGAAATCGATCAGTAACGGATTACTTCATATTGTTTATTTACTGGAAGAAAATAAATGGATTTTTTGTTTTGTGTGCACAATATGACACTTGATGGTTTGGCTCCACCGGCTCGTCCAGGTTTTTTGTGATTTCATTTTTATATAATGCACTACTAATAAGAGAAACATTGATGGTATTATAGACGTAGGTATCGTGGCTTTCTGCCGTCTGACCTTCTAATAAAACTCACACGTCTCCCAGCCGGACGGTTTGTCTACTTCCTCCTGCTGAACGAAGGCTTCTTCATCCCCCAACTTGCACTCGCGGATCCCTGGAGTGACATCCAGATGAGAGAAAGTTTGAAAGCAAAAGAAAGTTTCTGCAGACCTTTGTGTTCCTCCAGAGCTCGCTGGGATAAAACGGCGGCGCCTGGAGTCGGAGCAGAAGGAGAGTTATGAGGACGGCCGCTGCCAGCAATGTGACAATAATACCCCCTCTTCACACATTTGTGGTGGGTGCCCTGATGCACAAATGTACTGTTAGTGGAGTGTGTGTGTGTGTGTGTGTGTGTGTACCACAACACAACGCAGCTCCAACCGAACTACAGACACTCAACCTTGGATATCCTTTCCATCTCCCCACATTAAACCCCTCAAGGATATTAATAGTGTGTGTGTGTGTGTGTGTGTGTGTGTGTGTGTGTGTGTGTGTGTAAGGGTAGGCGGTGGCTGTGATGATGTAAGGCGCCGTCCTGGGTCTTGCTGTCAGCCATCCAGAGGACAGTGAGTGTCAGTGGCTGTGTTCAGACGACATTAATATCTCGGGATTCTTCCTTCTGATCCTGGGGATGATTGTACACCCTTTCAAAATAAAATACATCTGCCGTGTGATGCTAACGCGATTCTAGCATGAAACTAACTCATTCTGTTATGAATGATATGAAATATTAGAAATAGACCTTTCCTCCCGACACACGTTGATCCAGAGTCATGTTGCTCCTCTCAGGCTGGACTCATCATTTTGTTGTGAAATATCTTTGAAGCGACGCTAAAACTCATGGGACCGCAATGAAGGTCTGAAGACATCTAATGGCAACTGTTGGATGGGCTGCCCCACATTCATCACAACCCTCCGAGGTCTTCAGAGGCTGGATACTAATGGTTAACAGAGACCCCTCTGGGACAACACTGAGCAGCTCCACTCCAATCCATCGACGGCTGCCGAAGATATGACAACAATAATACTGCAACCAACATCGACTGTGCAGAGAACACCGCAGCGCCGAGCATCAAACGAAGTGAACAACTCCAGGATCACAACGTCCCCTCAGAGGCCCGACAACCTGAAACTAAACTTTTATTTTATTGCAGCCTGACAGCGAGCTCCAGTTCCTCGGAGAACATTTGAAGCGAGTGTCCCCGAGACGATGGCATCGAGGAATAAAACATGAGATAGTCGAGGGAGCTTCTAAGTGACGGGGCCAAATTAGAGCGAGTTGATGGGGAGGATGGAGGCATGGGGGAGGTGGTCCGGTGAGTGAAGGTACACCAACTGCTACTTTATGAAGAGTTTATTTTCAGCCTGCGATGACGTTGAAGGAGAAACTGCTTCTCTTTCTGACTGCGGTCCGACTCTGAGCTGCAGCTTCATTAGGTGACGTGTGCAGATCAAAGCTGAATGTGCAGCAACGTGTCTCAGTTTAGAAGTTTCACATGAAAACTTCATAATCCACTCAGTGTATGGAGATGAAGCGGAGGAATGAGTGGTGACAGAAAATATATTATTGAGTCCATGAGGTAGATGTTAGGTGGAGTCCAGTTTATTTTAAAATTAAAGTTTACTGCTCGTGTTTCTTGACCTGTTAGACTTTATTTTAGCAACGTCGTCATGTCTCATCCATTAAATAAAATCCTTACTGAGACGGACGTCATTCATCATGAAAGAAAAGCACAAAAAAGACTAATTGACTAAAAGATGATTGAGGGCTGAGAGGGTGCGGCCCCACTTCAAACTGTGACCCTAAAGGTTCCTCTACTGCCAGTGTTGGACGGCGTGTCAATGTACGCTTGTTACATGAATACTGTGTGTGTGTGTGTGTGTGTGTGTGTGTGCATGAAGCGTGTTACACTAATGTGATTTTGACAAAGCAACATGATAACAGCGTGCTCCCCCCCGCTCAGTGGAGAGGGAGAGATTAGGTCGGTGTAGAATCACGCCGCCTCCTCACCGTACCGCTGGATGATGTTTGTCTTTGTGGAGTTAATGGATTTTACTTTTTAATTAGAGACGTTAATAAAGCTGCACGGCTGAACAGGGTGGTGTGGATGAGAGGAAGACGTGTAAAGAGGTTTTACACGTCTTCACTTCACCTAAAATCAGCCAATAAATGACTAATAGTGCAAAGTGTCCTCATTAAACGGTTCTCATGATATCCTACAGGATGTTTTCCTACAAACGTCCAGCAACATAATTCATCATTGATCTTCAAATCCCTGCTGCAACATGTTGGCTGTCAGAACAACGAACAGCTTAAACGTTACATTAATGAAATATCCTAATCTCTCATCCTCCCAAAGCCCCGCCTCTAAACGTGACCTGATGTGGAGAATGAATCTGTGGACGTTGGAATCTTCAATCTTGTCCTCGTACAAATGTTTCTATGTCTTTCAAAAACATTACTTCTCCTTCTTTGTTTTCCCGAACAAAGTCAATCAACACGTGTAGATTCCTGCTGGTTACATGAAGACAGGATGAGGTGGATATCTACTCAGTACGGCACGTTATTGTTCATAGATGTTGCTACGAATGCTGTCTGAGAGCAGCCTGAATAATCACTTCCTCCTGGAAACCCCCACCGCAGTGATCCAGAGGTGGGTGTGAGGACCAGAACTTGACAGATCCGGGATTCTTCAGTCCCATCACGTGGATAATAAACAGGAGACTGAAAGGTTCAACCGCTCTGTGTCTTTATGCATCTGTCTCTGGATGTGACAGCAGTTATTCTCCAGCTCTGTACCCAGGTGTTACCTGACAGCCCACTCAGCCTCCCACGGGGGTCTTTTCGTCTCCACGGACTCGAACCGCCAGCGTTCGTACTTGTCTGCTGTCACCTTTTCTACCGGCGGACTTAAAGAACAGAGCATTCTCCGTGTGGAGGCCGCTGACATGAGAGTAAAACGTGAAGTAAATATAATGAAGCTGGAGCACCAGTTGATCAATCAGCTCTATAATCAGAGGAAGGAGACAACGCCTCACAATGAGGTGAAGCAATTCACAAAATAAAGTTCCAAATCACATTAAAACATCTTTAGCCTGCTACTAACGGGTACGATGCTGTGGCTGAGGGAGAAAATGACTATTTAATGTATCAAAGACTAAATGTGACTGAAGCTTCTCTAACGATGACGTGTCACTGCAGGAGGAGAGCATCCGGAGTTCAGTGAAGGAACAACGTACCAAGAGTGCTCTGATGGAAGTTAAGATTTAATCAGACTGCAGCAATGACTCGAGAAGTTCAAGCTCGTCTACAAACTCTGCAGCTCATGTTCTGTAGAACGTTGACTCTCGACGGTCAACCTGTCTGATCATCCAGGGTCAACGACCTGGAGAGGAGGAAAGGAAGGAGAGGAGAGGGGGAGAGGAGGAAAGGAAGGAGAGGAGAGGGGGAGAGGAGGAAAGAAAGGAGAGGAGAGGGGGAGAGGAGGAAAGGAAGGAGAGGAGAGGGGGAGAGGAGGAAAGGAAGGAGAGGAGAGGGGGAGAGGAGGAAAGAAAGGAGAGGAGAGGGGGAGAGGAGGAAAGGAAGGAGAGGAGAGGGGGAGAGGAGGAAAGGAAGGAGAGGAGAGGGGGAGAGGAGGAAAGGAAGGAGAGGAGAGGGGGAGAGGAGGAAAGGAAGGAGAGGAGAGGGGGAGAGGAGGAAAGGAAGGAGAGGAGAGGGGGAGAGGAGGAAAGGAAGGAGAGGAGAGGGGGAGAGGAGGAAAGGAAGGAGAGGAGAGGGGGAGAGGAGGAAAGAAAGGAGAGGAGAGGGGGAGAGGAGGAAAGGAAGGAGAGGAGAGGGGGAGAGGAGGAAAGAAAGGAGAGGAGAGGGGGAGAGGAGGAAAGGAAGGAGAGGAGAGGGGGAGAGGAGGAAAGGAAGGAGAGGAGAGGGGGAGAGGAGGAAAGGAAGGAGAGGAGAGGGGGAGAGGAGGAAAGGAAGGAGAGGAGAGGGGGAGACGAGTCTTTTTCCATTACCTTTATCTTTAATGTCACACGCATTCCTGCATATGCACCCTTTAACTTGCTACAGTTCTCTTCCTCGTGCTCACTACCTTAATCTTGGCCAGCCGTCCATTTACATAAATCCTGTGATACAGCGGGGGGGGGGGGGGGGGGGGGGGTAATCTAGAGAGCG